>NC_065535.1:10758281-11065781 GCF_932294415.1 Quercus robur | reverse complement strand
TTCCCAATAAAACTTTTCCAAAAATGGATTTGTTAATGTGTACCCTAAGGGCACACATTAAAAAGGCAATTGATTCTAAATGTGGAATCCACCCAAAATTCTCATCATCCCAAGACCCCCTAACCCAGCTGCACCTCCACCACCCAAACCAACACCTGTACACAGCTTGTAAACTAGTTGAGACACAGAATACATTGATATGCAGACACGACACAAATGTACAAAAATGCCAATTCGCAATGTATAAACGATAGCTGGACCAAAATTTACCAGAGGCTGAAAAATGGCAGTGCAATTGATGGGAGCCTTTAAGGCCCCAACTTCATGGTCCCACACTTAACTCCAAAGTTTCATTGGGATCTCTGAACTTTCCGCAAACCTGCCCTTATTTCCTTCAACAACTCATTGATCCTGATTCCTTTCCTGCAATAAACAACGTAAATAGCATATGGTTAGGATACCCCTCCTAGAAGTGCTAAACTGATAATAGAATGACTCACTCAAGAAAGAAAAATTGATCTAGAATACACAGGAAAGGGGAAAAAAGTTCAGGTAAATAGTAAAAAAGCATAACACTACTGAATATCAAACAGAATTTAGCCATGAGTTTTAACTCAAGGCTCATGGAAGCATATAACTATTCAATAAAAATAATTATACAGAATTCATAATGAGGCAAGACATACAGTTCAAATATTAGGAAGAACATTTAAAAACAATGTAATGAACTTACAGAACGCTAACTCCTACAACAGCAAGGGGGCGTGGGTAGTCCTCGATTTCTTTATCCTTTTTATCTTTGCTATTAATGCCCGGAGAAGATACATCTGCATGTCCACCTTCAGTGGTCAGTGATTGAAGAGCATCATCATCAGAGCCTCTTTCTGGCTCTGAAGGTACTTCATCACTTCCAATTGTCCTAATTTCTTCAGTCAAAGATGGAAGCCTATCCCTTGCCTGAAATAGTAATCAGCTTAAATCTTGAACTTCAAATAAAACAAAAACCAAAGAGATCCTACGTTTTATAGGAATGCATAATAATAGCATCAGGAAATCAAGATTAATATTAAGGACAGGGCTTCCAAACCAGGAAGAATAACAGCAGGCACAGACCTCTGGGAGGTCAATCTTATTTAGCACCACAATGTATGGTCTTTCAAGGTAATCGGGGTTGTACATTCGCAATTCCTGCAAAACCCATAAATCCTATAGTTTACACATGAAAGATTAAAAAGAGTTTATGCATGAAAGATTAAAAAGTTAACAATAAAGGAATGCAAGCATAATAAACTTTTCCATGGGCTTTTCACATTAAAAATCACAGGGATAGATAATTACAATGTAGAAAACTAAAAAATATCCAGACAACATCATTTTTCCCCTTAAAAAATTGGCAGCTAAGAATCATGATCCTAGTTTTCCACTCAGCTTTACCTACAACTCAAACCCTTGTCTTAGCAACTCCCTTAAAGAATAACACATAAGAAGGGAAAGAGACACAAAAAAGCCCAAAACTACAATTAAAACTAAAACCTAAAATTAAATATGAAGGATGAGCGTCAACTGAACTAGAGGAGTCTGATCTCACAAGACCCAATTATAATGACCCAAATTATAAATATGAATCTGGATTTGATCAATGACGAGGACCAGCTTAATACACATCTAATTTAAACCATCATCCATGGCAACAATGTTTATAGCCCAAAATTTCCAAGCAAGCAAGTGGAGCCAACAATGCTATTAGTGAAAATATATGATTAGTATTGTTACAGAAAGAAACACATACTTCTTTTACTGTTCGATAGTCATTTACAGGGTTTTCAGCAGCTGCATCAACAACATGGACCAATAGCCGTGTCCTCCTCAGGTGCCTCAAGAAATTCCGACCAAGACCCTAAAGGATGATTCAGATTTCAAATTTAGCAAACTTTAGATTTTATAATAAGCAGACATTTGAGATACAAAACATACAGTACCTTCCCTAAATGAGCACCTTCTATAAGACCGGGCAAATCAGCCAATGTTGCTTCAGATGAGTACATCCCCGCCCCTAAACTAGGATCACCATCAAGCCGTCCAAGGTTTGGCATTAATGTTGTGAAAGGATAATCAGCAATATCAGGTTTTGCAAGAGTAATAGCTGCAAGAAGGGTTGACTTTCCAGCATTTGGAAGTCCCTACAACAAGAGCAAGTAAACCTCTAGTAAAAAAGTCAATAATAGTACCTTATAGAAATAATTGATATACTTTAGCACTCCGCCATTCCAGGCATTTGTACTTAAATACATGCAAAATATAGTTAACTAAATCAATAGGGGAAGGCTACCTTCAAAGCAATAATGAAATGTAAAGAAGAACTTTGTTGGGTTTTCCTTTTTCTTTTCTCCTTGACCTTTCACTTTACCAACAATTCTACTCCACAATTTATTACATAATTATAATTAAAAATCTCTAGATTGTAACACACAAAAATCTCCTTCCCAAAAATTGACAACAATTACAACATAGGCAACTCATCACAGAACCAAGAAATATTCCTCAGAAAAAGTTCAAGCCTCTCAAATCAAATGGAAAGCTACATTCAAATTATTCAACATAAATGAAACTTCACAGCCTTCCAGCATGATATTGTTGTCCAACTAGATTCCTCACTTCAAAAGAATCTTTAAATGTTGTTAAAATGGATCTCACATTATTAGTAGGCTCAAAAGAGTATTATTGATATTCTTCAACCCTAAACAATTGACTGGATAGACCTTTGAAATTCAGAACATGTTGGTCAAAGATTCAGGGTAAGGCTGAATCATATTAGGTCAATTAGGACAAGGAAAACTGTCTGAAAATCTAAGATCAGGTAGGACACAAACCACCCTGGTTTGACAAATAATGCCAAGCAAGTTTTCCCATTTTAGTCAGTTTGCAAGTTCTTGGTACTACAAGTACTGGACACTAATCCAATGACCTTTTTGTCATATACAGACATCATTAAATGCTGAATATCATTACTTCAAAACTCATAAGAATGAGAAGCCAGGATAAAAACATGCATAAATAAATAAAGATCAATACTTACAACTAAACCAACATCAGCAACGACACGTAGAATCAACTCCAAACTAACCTCCTCCCCAGGTTGACCAAGAACTAAAACCTGCAATATAGTAGAAAATATTTAACATATTTCTACAATAAGGCAGGCATATCTTTCATAAATTTTGACCGACCATACAAAGTCAAATATAAGTGATGTAGATAAGATAATATTCTACTATATTTGATAATTCGATAGCTATAATGGGGGATGGGAGATTTGATCCATGGACGTCTCCATTGGAAACACCAAGAAGTGCCAGTTAAGCTAAAAGGCTTTTGGCATACTACTCTACTTGAGCAGGTCCTAGAAACAATCAAAAATGAAAATAAGGAGAAATTACATAAAAGACCCGAAGCTTATGCCATATTTCAAATTAGGTCCTATGACTTTAATTTTGTCAATTAAAGTCCCAAATTTATGCAGTTGTTTCAATTTGAAGCCTCTATCCATCTCTATTATTCATTTTCATTGTTCTAGGCAGTAATGGGTAAAGAAAAGTGGAAAAACATTTATTAAACTCTGCATATCACCTAGGAATTGTTCAAAAATCAATTTGGTAGCCATAAACAGAGAGTAGAGAGAAAAATATATGCTACAGTGGAAGGAAAAAACAATTCAGCCATAAACCTATTTTCTAATCATTCTCCTCTTTCTATCTCCTCTCTCTTCACATCTAACCCCAATCTTCCAAAGTTTCTATTACCTATCAAAATAAAAATAAAAATAAAAACAAACCTTTTTTTAATCAGTAAGAAAAGAAACTTTATTAAATCAAAAAAGAAGAAGAAAGGCTGAGGCCAAAGTACACAGGGAGTACACTAAGGACACTCCAAAGGAAAAGAAAAGCAAGAATACATCAAAGAAAAAGAAAAAAACAAAACAGCCCCAAGATTCAGGAAAGAGCCAAACTGTCCAAAAAGGTCAGAAAGTCTAAACCTGAACAGACATTAGAGCAAAACACCTTCTGCCACTCAAACAGAGTACCCAAAATTTGAGATTTCAGTTAAGCATTCGAACATTCTGTTCCTTTAAAAACTCTCAAATTTATTTCCCTCCAAATGGTCCACAAAAGACAAGCCAGAATAGCTCCCCACAAAGTAAAAATAAGTCTTTTTACCACACAGTCCAGACCAAATAATGAGCAGGTCTGGCACCTTCGGCATCACCCAAGTAAGACCCAAAAGAGAGAATAAAAACTCCTAATCCAGGTGCCACACCACAATGCAAAAATAAATGATCAATATCCTTACTTATCAAAAAAAATGATCAATATCCTCCCCATCAAATCTACACATAACACACCAATCCGAAATTATCAAAACCCCTTTTCTGCAGGTTTTCAGTTGTTAAGATCTTCTCTTTCACAGTGGACCAAATGAAGAAACCAACCCAAGGAAGAACTCTCACACGCCACACTGCCCTCCAAGGAAAGAATGCATCCCCACCTCTCCTCAAAAGCTGATAATAAGAACTCATTGAAAATCCTGGAGACTTAGAAGGATTCTAAATTAGTCTATCCTACTGAGGAAAATTAATCCTTACAGTATATAACTCCATTAGAAATAAGTCCATGGACTCTAGCTCCCAATCATTGAGAGGCAGAGTGAACGTAGGATTCCAATGGATACAAGCATTGGAACCATCCAAATATTCAGCTACAAAAACCTCTTTATTTCTGGAAATTTCAAAAAGGTCCAGGAATCTGTCCAAAAAGAAATCATGGCCCCAGCAGATATCCAACCAAAACTGAATCTTATGACCTGTTCCCAATTCAAAAGAGATGTTTTTCAGAAGTTCAGGCCAAACCTTGCTTATATACCTCCACAAACTAACACTGTAGGGCCCTCCCACCAAATCAGTACACTAGCCACCCCTAGAAATACCATATTTTATCCCTATAACTTGCCTCCAAAAAGCATCAGTTTCCACCCCAAACCACCACAACCATTTGCCTAATAAATCTTGGTTAAACACAACAAGCTTTTTAATCCCCAAACCACCCCAATTAACCGGAAGACAGAGACTCCCACCTAACCAGGTGAAATTTATTCTCCTCACCCAAACCACCCCAAAGGAAATACATTTGAATTTTTTCCATATGATTGGCAACCAGAAATGGAAAAAGAGACATAAAATAAGTAGGGAGACTAGAGAGTGTGCTTTTAATGAGGGTTAACCTTCTACCTTTCAACAAATAAATCTTCTTCCAACTAGCAAGCCGTTTGTCCATCCTTTCTAGAAGTCCATCCTAAACAGCTCTACTTTTGAAACTGGCTCCTAGAGGGAGCCCTAAATATTTCATTGGCAGGGTAGAAGTTTTACACCCCAGATTTTCAGCTAAATCTTCCATGTTTGGACCTTCCCCACTAGGACCATCTCAGACTTTCCCAAACTAATCCTCAATCCAGAAACAGCCTCATATTGCAGTAAGGTACAACGAAGATACCTTAATTGATTCTGATTAGCATCACACATAATAAGAGTATCATCTGCATAAAATAAATGTGTTATATTATGAACCCTGCCATGACCATTTACAGAGAAACCATTTTAAAAACCCCCCACTGGCTGCCCTTGAATTCATAAGACTCAAAGCTTCCATCACAAAATCAAACAATAGAGGAGATAGAGGATCACCCTGACACAAACCCATGAACTTTCGAAAAAAAACACAAGGCTCACCATTCACCAAAACAGATAATCTTATTGTGGAAATGCAAGCTTGAATCCACTTCCTCCATTTGGCCCCAAACCCACACCTACTCAGTACATATAATAAAAAATCCCAATTCACACTGTCATACGCTTTTTCCAGATCAAGTTTACAAATAACCCCTGGCGTCCCTTCCCTCAACCTGCTGTCCAAACACTCATTTGCTATCAAAACTGAATCCAAAATTTGCCTACCATGAAGAAAAACATTTTGAGTAATTGAAATAAGATTCCCCGTAACCTTCCTCAATCTGTTTGCAAGGACTTTAGCAAGCATTTTAAATACACTTCCAAGTAGACTTATAGGTCTGAAATCCTTAAAGTTTACTGCCCCTATTTTTTTAGGGATAAGAGCAATAAAAGATGTGTTCAAACTTTTTCAAACCCTAATCTTCCTAAGTTTACATGAGCTAGAGTTCATTGGTAAGGCATTCCACTTACATGGTACAGATTTATGGTTATTGAACATGTTAGTGTGTTTTCAAGGAAAGAAAAGCATGGTTTTTGCCATTATCATGGGGCCACAGTTAACATTACCATATCTGATATATATTGGACTTGAAAAGTAGAGCATGGAGATGCAGAGAGATATATTAACAGGTTATTTATATGCAGAGTAAAAAGATACTTCGTCAGGTTGACACAAATTTATCACATATGTGTACACTAGAATTCTACTCTCTTTTTCCTTTTTTTAAAACTAAATTAAACCAAGTCTTCAACATTTTGTACACCGTCACTGTGCTTAGAAGATAACAAAAGAAATTAAATGATAGATCTTTCGTTAACACCCCCTCCAAATTCCTGCTTCCTTTAATTCAGGAACAATGCCAAAACTAGAATAAACACATGCAAATCAATGTGATTACTTAACCCAATTTGACAGGAATTCTGACATAGTTGATTGAAAAAGTTGAAGAACACTAGAGAATCCATATATGGTTTCATCCACCTATAAGGCATTGAACTTGCAAGAAGATCAATTCATTATTCCTCAGGCAAGAAAATTTTAGATTAGACTCTCCCAAAAATGGGAGTAAAGGAAAAAGAAGAAAAAGAAAGATTGAGCTTGAACATGCCACAGTGGAAATGTCTTACACAAAATTTTCAAACTTAATATACTAGATAAAGAAGGTTAAGAGCACCATGTTTACCTTATCACTATCATCTCTCATCACATTTGTAGTCAAAGCCATTAACTTTTTCCTTCGATGCTCTGGCATTTCTAACAAGCTAATCTGGGGGGAGCAGAAGGGGAAAACACTTAGATGTAAATGGCATGTTAATATTTATCCAAAAAAAATATGTAACTGACATTAATATTGAGCATACAAGTTAAAATATGTTCTTTAAAAGAACCCTCTGACAATAACTAAAGTTGCCTTGAAGAGAACATGCATGCAAAGTTTAGAATTCTCAGGCCTATTGTTCAAACTCCTTGAACTCCTAAGAAACTGAAACTTTACCATGATGCCATCTCAGACCAGAATGACTTAACAACAAAGAACAGTGTAACTCCAGAGAATGAAAGAAAGAAAGAGACAGCAAATATGCCACATGTATCACTTAGGTAAAAAAAATTAATAAGTCAAAAATGCTATAAAAATTTAGACTTGGACCAAAAGTAAAAAAACTAAAAAAATCATTAACTTAAGGTAGAAATAAAGCATTTCCTTACCCCTCCTTGTCCACCTCTTGCAACAAGGATTTCATCACCTGGACGCGCTAGATCAGCCAACAACTTCCCACGTTTACGTTTCACAACCGTACCTGTCACATTAGCCCAGATAATAAGAGAATACACATAGAAGTAGCTACTTTTTTAAGAAATTGTAAATGAGCATTGACCATCCCATCAAATTCTCATCCCTGTTCAATCGGGAAATAACAAAGGCAGGGGAGGACACTGCTTACATAACATAATCAGATTTAATGTTGGATAGCTCCACTATGATTCCCATTTTTTACATATGCCAAACATCTTTGACAAAGTTAACAACATAACATACAAACCTAAAGGCACAGCTATACGCAAAGTTGGTGAGGCAAGTCCATTACGCAATTGTGAAGTCAAAACACCCATTGCATCAACATTTCCACCACGCTTTGCATTAAACCGGCCTTTCTTGTGAAATTCCAATAATGAATCCTTTCCTTCATCTGCATATATTACTACATCTCCTCCATGCCCACCCATGGGAAGTATAAGTGATCCATCAAAGTCCCTTTTATACGCACTTTTCTTCCACATCTTCTCCTTGTCCTGTTTTCCTTGAGGCTTAGCAGCTCTCGGGTTAGGCATGTTAAGAACAGCACCATGGCCTCCATCTCCCGCACGGACTGTGATAATAACCTGATCAAAATACTTGTGGGGTTCCTTTATCAAAGTATCAGGGCTTGAGGAAGGAGACTCATTCACCCGAGCAAGTCTGCACTTAATTGTGTAATGTACAAAATTTTCAGAATTGCTTCTGCGCCGACCATTCCTATAGATAAGACTGCTGTAGGATGTATTACTGCAATAAGAAGACACGAACAATAAAGCAAAAGATGATGTATAAGGAATTCCCAACAATGTACTCAATTGTAGAAATGAAGGATTTCAATGGAAATAACTATGTTGTTGCATACATTCACGTATTTAACACAGTTATTGTTTTGTCAAGATAAACTGAAAGGTGCTGTTCTTTGTCATGTTTCAGTTTCAGTGTCAAATAGCTTCAGAAAAATCCATACAGTGAAAATGTAATTGAAACATATCCCCATTACTATTTATCAGCATGTATATATCACAAAAAATTTACTCAAACGGGTAGAAACAGAAAATCAGTTGCCATCAGCGAGGTGTGTCTGGATGTACGATTAAATATAATTGGCTTGTTTAGCATTAGGAATGTGAATTACTCTACTCTAGAACAACATAAGCCATCAACAAACTCTCAAATCAACAACACGTCAAATACAAATGTGCCATGAATCAGATGATTTTTGAAATTCCTAATCATGTAACCAAAATTTAGAAATCTGGCATTCCTAAAGCAAACCTCAGCAATATGACCAGCCACTCTAATTACAGAAACGGTCTTTGATTATATTTTGGTGGCTTTCTCATCAAAAAAAAAAAAAAAAAAATTAACAAATAGTTATAGTAGTAAAATCCATATTCATAATTTGAGAAAGACAAGTCTACACAATCAAAGGTTCCTTCTATAGAAACCTAAAATGAAAAGATAAACCCTAGTGCTTGGTTTGACCACCTCAAATCAGAGAAATTGAACCAAAACTCAGAGAACTTGTAAGATTTCCGGCGCATTAAAAATTTCCTATAATCTCTCAGCGGCCAACCAAACTTTAATTCCAGCACCGTCACAATGCTGCGAAGAGTTAGGCTTAAGAAAAACGAAATAGAGAAGCCAGTTTAAACTAAACCAAATTACATTTCTTGCCTTTTTTTTTCCAATATTTTCATGCAGTTTTTCTACGCAACCAAACGCAACGTTATAGTTTTTTTTTTTTTCAACTAAAAAAAAAAAAAAAAAAGAGTAAATGGAATAATAATACCTTTGGGGGAGTATTCGAGAAGAGAGAAAGGTATTGTTATGAAAGCGTAGGTTGAGATTCGATGGTAGAGAAAGCATTATCTGTAAAACTCTCAAAGAGTAGAGTAAGCGCAGTGTGTGTGTGTGTGTGAGAGAGAGAGAGAGAGAGAGAGAGACCGAGGAGCTGGTATACGGTGACCGTTTTATGACAACTCTGAAACGGTGCCGCACCGCTTTTTGGCAGTTTTTTGCCAGATAGAACATAGTTTTAGGTAAAATTTAAGGAAAAATAGCACCGGCTCAGAGTTATTTGATCACGTAGCATATTTTTGAAACTCGAGTTTGCTAACTTGAGTTTCAAGCATTATGTTTGATCAAATTACTATAATACTTGAGAAAAATTATCATGTGCTAACTAATGGTGGATCTTATTAATTAAATTCATGATAAAATCTACCATTCATGTGAGAGGAGAGAGTACACGCTTATATTACTCTGAGAGTACTTAATATTTTTTCAATGATTGAAACTCAAGTTTGGTAAACTTGAGTTTGACAAACTTAAATTCTAAAAAAAATCTACATAACTAAATAACTTCGATCAGATGCTATTTAGCAAAGTTTTCTTAAAATTATGCTATTTAGCAAAATTTCCCCCAGTTTTTTAGCTGTCACTTTGAATGACATTTTTGTAGTTGATCCGGTCGTCCTTTCAAATAACGTTTGTCTCTTTTTTTTTCTTTTTCTTTTTCTTTAATTCAATAGTTACAACTTACCAATGATTTTAAAAAATAAAATAAAAAATTTTAACCTTGACAATTTACTAGAGTGAGTTTGAACTTGGCAATTTAATAAACGGTCAAACTTGCCCAAAAAAAAGTTTGACCGTTTATTAGAGTGAATTAAAAAGTGAGTATAGTATATCAAGCTTCTCGATTCAATTTCCATAATAAAATAATAATAAAAACTTTTCAATTCAATAAATATAAGTTTGTATTAAATTAGTTGTTCTTGCAAGAGAAACATTGTTAGTGTTTCATTGGTCATGTTTGAATTTAATCGTAACATCTGTTGATACCAACCATAGCAAAAATAATAAGACCTTTTGGTGGTGGCATCTCCACGGATGAACTGTGAGCCATTTCCTGTCAAACGGGTGTGCGAGAAATGTGTGCCAAATCCAATAGTGAACTAGTATATAATTATAAATTATTTTTATTATTTTTTCAAACTTTCCCTTAATTTATTCTATCAGGTGTTGAAAGGATTAGAATTAATTACACCTTTTGGATTTAAAGTATCTACATCTAACATATGTCCATCTCAGCAAAAAATAAATAAATAAATAAAAGTAAGCTATATGTCAGTATTGCTTCTTGACAAGAAGGGAATGCGCTATGCTTTGAGGGACACAAGTAATGTTAGAAGCCAAGGGTTTTGAAACTGAATTGACACATTCCCATACATAAAATGCTTAGGGGTCTAAAGGGAGAGAAATGACTCGAGCTGCGAACTTAACGGTATATTGTAACTATCTCAAAAAAGAAAAAAAGTAATGTTAGAATGTGAGTCATAATTATAAAGATAATTCCAACTTATTAATATGATTATTATACTCAGAAGTTAATCAGTACCTTTAAATTATCAGTATCAATTTCACACTTAACACCATCACACGTTTGAAGTAATCAATATATTGCAACAAATATCAATTTAATCCACTAAAACATCAAGAGAAAATCACCCTAAAAAATGCTCAAGAATCTGCTTCAAGGTCAGACTCCCAACTCTGCTTCATCACAGTATGTTCACTAGGCATAGCAAATTGCAACTTTGCATTAAACAGTAGAACTAAGATTAATAGGGTACATCAACTCAAAGCCTGACGTGAATAAATCCCAATATCTAATGTTTGTATAAGCAAGGCAGTATGTACAAGCCACACACATGGATCAACTCAGTTGCTCTAATTTGCAAGCATTCATGGTTTTCACTACGGCAACTTAAAGAGTATGGGCAATTGGGCATGCCTCCCTGAAAGCAGGAATAAAAACACATGAGAGCCTGCTAACTGTGTTTTACATATGAGCAAGCAGTGATGACTCCTTTCTAACCCCAAACCTTATATCAAACCCATATGAGGCAACGAAAGCTATATCTGAATACACCTTGATCACCCATTGGCCAGCAAAGCTTCAAACACTTGATGCATTTAGCTTTCAAGAAAATCCTTTAAGGAAAATGGTGCATGTGTATCCTACAAAACCACAATAAAATGAGTAAATATTACTTCTGGTCATTCATGTTTTCATGGGCAGTACATGGCTTCCTTGTTTATCAAGCTGGTCAGGCCGCTACTTAATTGAGATAGATGTAAAATAACTCCAGGCATTCATCCTTCATGCCTAAGAACATCGAGTGAGTTAAATATTTAAGGAATTCACCATCAAAAACAAGCGCCACCCATTCTGCTTTAATTCTTTTGAAATATATTTATGCTGAACAAAAAAGAGAACTACTAGTTTTTCTTGGTAAAGTAGGATATAAATGTGTATATATAATTGACTAATTGAATTTCACTTTTCCTCTTTCCAAGATATAACAAGGGTAAACTATAGTGGAAGCAACTCAAGAGATACATACATATATATATATATATATATATATTAAGGATGAAACTCAAGATTAATAAATATGCGAGTGAAAATTAGCCAAAATATGCAGCCCTCCAGGATGGAAATTCCTTAACTACATCTTACCTTGCCAGGCTCTTGACTCAAGCACTGTCTAACTACTGTTGTCTGTTGTATCAGCCTTTCCATTGCTGTGTAGCTGGGCAGATTCATGTGTTCTGACAGCATTAATAATTAGCCATGACAAAGCATTAATCAAAGTATCAGATCTCACACATAATTAAAAATTATATAAATTAGGAAATGATCTCATGCAGAAAAAACAAAAATCTCAAAAGCATTCTTAAAACACCATACGCAGAAGCACATAGGAAATCAAGTAACAAACCAAGAATTGCCCGATTCAAACTTTCAGCAATTTTCTGCCGATACTCCAAGCCAAGAAGATGAAACATTGGGGACTTATCTGGCTCTTCATATGCAAGAAGGGCCATAAAGTCCTGCATCAATAACAAATTTCTCTTCATTCTGATGAAAAAAAAAGATAAAGGAAATGCATCAGAGATTTTGCGTTAGGAAGAAACATACCTCAAGTTTTTCAACATATTTCTGCACTTTCCCAAAATGAGTCAACTTAGCCTGAGCAAATTCCAAAGCTTCTGAGCTGGCAAGGAAACAAAATTTTTTTAAAAAATGAAATGCATATCTCACTCCCTTGGAAATATCATTGCTACTTTGCATACCATTTTCTAGAGCGGACAAGTTCACCAAAATGAATGCTCAATAGATCAAAATACAATTCCTCATTCTTCTCCAGCAAGTCATGTGCCAGCTGATTTGTCAGCTCAATGGCCTTAAGTGCATTTCCATCCAGGGCAAAATTAAAAATTCCTGAGCATAAACCATAAAATTAGAAGCATCATCAACCGAGTATTCAATAGATACAACATTATAAAATAAAATATTGATGAATTATCCTACAATAACAAATAAGAAAAAGGAATATGATGACCAGGAAGATTGTAATTTTTTTCTCTACTGTTACTCCAAAGGATGTGTTGCCGCAAATGTTTGACCAAAATAAATAAAATTTTGAGCAGATTGATCAGCAAGACATTCAGCCACATGAAGTATAAACATATATTCACAACTACTTGGAAGGGTAAGTAACATCTGACTCTCTGAGACATTGTTTCAGTTTGGCATCCACTAACACCCATATGCATGTCATATAACCAACTTTGAAGCACTCTAAACAACTGAACCCTCAATCATGTGAAGACCAAAACAAGAAATTTGCAGTCACTCAGAAGGGTAAGGAAAGTCAGGCACTGATTCTGTTTTGGGTGTCACATGCTCCACCATGCAAGTCAAACCACCAACTGTGAAACCACCTAAACTACTTTCATCAAATACATATATGTAAATACAAACACATGTCATCATAGAAGCATCTCTCACAACTAATAGAAAATTCAGTAAAATAATTGCTTCATTAAAGAAATAATTACAGAGGTGTGCTCTGACAGTGAATAGCCCATTGTACAACACTATAAGTGAGAAACTTTAAAGCAATCCTACTTTCCCTAGCAAAATAAAAAATTTCAATTACTTTTTCTTTTCTCCATGCCCTCAAGATGATCATCAGGCTGCTTCATCCCAGTGCAAGCAATGAATGACTCCATGGTTTCATTAAAGCAATTATGGACAAGATATGATAGAACAACATTGTGGATGTCATTTTCGTTGATACCCTGTCAATGATACAAAAAAAAACCCCCAAAATTATAAAAGAAAAGGCCCAATTGACAAAGAAATGAATAATCAATTTTTGCTGTGGTTTTGTTTTAAGGAGGAAATATCATAAGATCATAAAATCATAATCCTAGAAAGGAAACTAATAGAAGACCTTGAGACAAACATGCAGACAAGAGGTTTATATCCTCACCAGTAACTGAAGATCCAGTGTACTTCAGAAGCATCTATTGCATTTTGGAGTCCACACAAGGTGGATCCCACATTGACAAATGCTTGTGAAGTACACTGGAACAATGACTAGTGAGAATCAAAATCCAAAGGCAAGACCCCAGAACCACCCAAATCGCATGTACGCTCAATTTCGTTACAGGGAACATTAATAATAATAATAATAATAATAATATTAATTAAAAAAGAAAAGTTATCTATAAATGCTGCCATCACATTATGTATCTTTAAAATTGCATCATCATTAAAATTACAGTGTCTTATAGAGCTATGAGTCTAACACAAAACAAACATGACATGCACAGCCTGCATATTCTGTAAAAGCTGCACCCTGTACCAAGCTTCTAGCTAAGCATGCACAGACACAAGATTGACATAACATTAAGAGCAGAAGTTATGATTCCAGTGATAAAAACATGTATATGTCCTGACCCAGAAAATATATCAGACGACTAGAAGAAAAAAAAATCCCAGTAGTAAAAAGCAGTTTGTAAACAATTAGCACCACCCACTTCCCAAATTATATGCAGCAACCAATGCAATATGGACTCATATGCTTTGTATGGCGTAAGTAAATATCAAGTTGTCGCATTCATATGATTTTTAAAGAGTTTTCCACCATTTTCGAGTCTCATGTAGCCATATACCTTTACCGTGTAGTATTGTAATCACAAAAAATGGGCAAAGGGTGAGACGGGTCTTGATCATCCTACAAAAAGCATGTTTCCCCCCAAGGCAATGCCCTTCCAGATGAACATCAATCCCCCAAAATAAACTAAAACTTAAGGCAAAAGTAACAATCATCCAATATCGCAAACACCTACACTGTGGATGCTTGAATAGAGTCTATAGACACATTGATTACAGGGTTTCACTAAGCTTTAGAAAAAAACTTAAACCTGTGCAAACTTCATAAAATTGATCATTCCCATAAGACATTAATTTGGTCGAAATCATTACAAAACATCATCATCTAATGCCAATCGCTACAGAGTTAAAAACTCCATACCAAACAAACTTTCGTCCTTTATCAATTCAATTACAATGTGGAACACAATTAACACATTTTACATCTCTAGATAATGTTTCACACAAAAATTAAATTTTAAAAAATTAAAAAAAAAAAAAAAAAAAAAAAAAAGACTGAAAAGAGTGAACAGAACTTGGCACATGTAGAATATCCTCGTAGGTATCAAATCGATGGTATGATAACGACAAAGAGACAAATTAAATTTAGGGTTTCGATGATTAATACCAAAAAAAAAAAAAAAAAATGGTCTAACATAATGATAAGTAAATGCGATTAGAGAGACTCACAACGAGGTCGTAGTGACGAGGATCAACGTCCATGGTTGTCGAGAACCGAGAGAGTGGGCTCTAAAAATTGAGACAGCGTAGACTGAGTTTTGTTGTGTTTCTGAATAAGAATCGAGGTCTCACTCTCTCTTGCTGGGTTATATTATATAACTATGTCGATAGATAAGTATATATACATACCTTCGATCGTAGAAGGTATTCAGAATAGAGAGAGAACACTATGAAACCACTAACCTCTCTAATTATTGGTATTTTTGTGAATTGTGATTGCGAAAACACGTGTGTGACATTTAATTCTGAGTTTCTGATTCTGCTGCCTCTCTCTCAAGTCAAGCCACTGTAGAATCAGCTATATTATTTATTTGTTATTAATTGTTTATAGTTAATCCACCAATGACACAGAATCAAGGAAGACACTCTCACGGTAAATCAGTCACAGCTTCCTAAAATTTGCGTAAAATTAATCATCAAATTTCTGAATAATTTTGTAAATAAGTAAGTGTACGTTTCGTAACTATTTTTTTACCCTTATTTTATGTTTTTAAAAAATGATTTTTTTTTTATTTATTTTTGAGACTAAAAAATTTGTTTGGCAATTCAAAATAAACAAAAAACAAAAACTGTTCTCAAAACTCAGTTTGTGAACGAAACTGAAAACATGTAAAATGCTATTTTCCAATTTCTAATCTTCTTCTTCTTTTTTTTTTTTTTTGGATAATTACAGCAAACCCACCTAGAATTTGGCCCGTTTTTACTTTGCCTACCCGTGGTTTAAAACTTTACATTTTGCCCACCTGAAGTTAGTTCCATTAGCCTTCCGTAACTCACATCTTCGTTTGCCATTAAAAAAACACATTTTTAGGCAAAAACAAATATAACAAGAATCAAAAAGCTAGGGTTTTTCATAACTTATGAACTTCAAGAACACAAAGTGGAGGAACAACACACTAATCAATGGCTCAATGAAATTACAATATCAACAATTTCACAACAACATAGAAGTTCACATAACAAAGATAAAAAAGTGAGGGTTTTTTATTGCTTAAGAACCTCTCATGGAAGTTCTCATAGAAGTTCTTAAAAAGAAGAAGAAAAAGAAAGAAATTTATTATAGCCTTAGACTTCATTATACCCAATCTCCAAAACCCATCTCTTTCTTCTTCTTCTTCAAGAACCCACAAAGAAAGAAACCCAGAAAACCCAGTAATGCTTCCTTTCAAATTAAGCGTTGTTGTTTTGTTTCTTCTCGTGTCGCTTCTTTTGCCGCTGTTTTGTCTCTGTATACGGTCGTTTCCGACGAGACCGAACGACAGCGAAGATGGGCTTGGGCTTGGGCTTGATGGGTTGTCGCGGTTTGCTGAAGCGTAAAACTACCGTAATGGAAAAGAGTGCCCATTGATGGATTGTTGGAAATGGATTCAGATCACAGGAAGCTATTCATAGGTGGGATTTCATGGGAGACCACTAAGGAAAAGCTGAAGGAGTACTTTGAGAACTATGGTGATGTGGTCCAGACTGTGGTCATGAGAGACAAGACCACTGGTAGACCCAGAGGCTTTGGCTTTGTTGTCTTTGCAAATCCTTCCATTCTCGATAGGGTTCTTCAGGACAAGCACACCATTGATGCCAGAACGGTCTGACTCACACCTATAATGGGGTTTTCTTCTTTTTTATTTCCTAGGTTTTTGTTGTCTGGTGGTAATTATAATGATTCGGCTTCTGGGTCTTTTTTGTTTGTTTGTTTCCTTATTGGGTTATTGTGGTTCTGCTTCAATAATGCTTGTTTGTATGGAATTTTGAGTTTTTGGGTATTTTGGAAATCTTATGTTCTTGTTGCGAAATTGTGGTTATGTTTAATTTATGCTGCCACTGATGTTTGTTCTTGGGATTTTGTTGTTTTTGAGTTTAATCGTGATGGGGTAATGTGGTTTCTCATTTTATTTTGTTCAATAATGTTGTTTTTGAACTCAAATTATCCCGTGGTTTGCTATTCATTCACTATGTTCTTATAAAAGTTCTTAAGCAATCAAAACAAACAACTTTTTGATTCTTGTTATATTTGTTTTTGCCTAAAAATGTGTTTTTTTAATGGCAAACGGAGAGGTGGGTTACGGAAGGCTAACGGGACTAACTTCAGGTGAGCAAAGTGTAAAGTTTTAAACCACGGGTAGGCAAAATGAAAATGGGCCAAACCCCAGGTGGGTTTGCTGTAATTATCCCTTGTTTTTTGTTAACCAAGCTGATATCATAAAAACTAAAAAACAACCATTCTGTTACAAAAAAAAAAAAAAAAAAAAAAAAAACAAAGCTTTATCAAAAGCTAACAAATTATCCACCGCTGGTGGTGGTTCATACAACAAAAGGAAATCAGCAGGTTGGGTTGCTCCCATGTTAGCAAGCTTATCAGCACATCTATTAGCTTCCCTAAATATGTGAGTCATTGTGCAACTAGGAAAGACTTTGATCAGGGTCCTGCAATCATTCAAAAGAGGTTCTAGCATGAGATTATGAGAGGAGGGGTTGTTAAGTAAGTGTACAAGAATATCAGCATCAAGTTCTATATTAACATTGAGAATATCTAATTGCCGAGCTAATAAGAGGCCATCTTTAAGGGTCCAAAGTTCTACCAATATACTGGACATACTCCCAAGTTTCCTCATAAATCTAACCACCCAATCTCCATTGCTATCCTGTAACACACCTCCTCCCCCAACCTTAATCAAATTAGCAAACACAGCACCATCAATGTTGAGCTTCACCGAACCAGTCATGGGCTTCTTCCAACTAATCTGAATTTGCACTCTAGGCGACTTGTTAGAACAGTCCAGGACAAGGGCAAAAACTCAGCTCCTCTTTTAATGCTTTGCACATGTATGTTGGGCTCCTTTCTTCCTGTCTAAAAAATGAATCTATTCCTATGCAGCCAAATTTTCCAAACAGCTTGGGGGAACACAAACTTCCAAGGTATACGAGGTTGAGACAGATATTCATAGGATTCACAATTGTTTTTAAGCCAATCCACCAAAAGGGTGCCGAAGAAGTCATGCCTAGTATCATCAAAACCCAAATTCCTCCAAACTTCCCTAGCCACACTGCAATCACGCAATACATGGATAATAGACTCCGTACCAACTCCACACAGATCACAAGTGTTATCTAGATTAAAACCCTTTGAACCCAACACTTCCTTTGTAGGGATACTAGAGTGGAAGCATAGCCAAAGGAAGAATTTAATTCTTGGTGAGGTTTTTGCTTTTCAGACCCAAAGTTTGTGAGTGGTTAGGTTCAAAGGGTTTAAACACTTAGCTAGAAGATAAGCTGACTGAAGATTGAAGCTTCCATCCTTAGAGAAGGCCCAAATAAGAATATCATCTTGAAGAGGATTGGCAGCGAGCGGCACTCCTTGAATTTCCTTAAGGATTGATTATGGGAAAACAAAGGATGAGTCAAAAACATTGACAAGGAACTCTTTGGCAGATTACTTCCCTTCCTCTTTTAAAAGAGAACCTTGTATAAGCTTCCTAAGAAGGCCTGAGGCAAGCCAAAAATCGTCATAGGCACTCATTGCCTCCCCATTGGAGAAAGACCATTTCAATCCTTTATTAAAGATAACACCCCCATCTTTGCAAGCTGCCCAAGTACTAGAGGCAGGTAATCTTCTTCCCCTTTCACCTAATCTGACAGGGGTAAGGTATTTAGAAGTGAGCATTTATGCCCAAGGTGCCTCCGAGCTCAAAGCAATTCTCCAACAAAGCTTAACAAGGATGGCAGAGTTCCTAGCTCTCATTTGAAAGATGCCAAGACCTCCTAGATTGGTTGGAGCAGTAACTTTATCCCACCTAACTAAGTGGAGTTTCCTTTTCTCTTCCGTGGAACCCCAAAGAAAATCTCTTGTAAGCTTATCAACTCTGTCATAAACTTTAGTAGGCAGCTTGCAACACTGCATTGTATATTCAGTAATGGGGGTTACTGAAGCCTTAATGAGAACCAGCCTTCCAATAGGTGAAAGGCATTTAGTCTTCCAACTAGCCAACTTACATGGACTTTATCAACCACAGATTGGAATTGATTGCGATTTTTGCCTTTGTGCTTGAAGGGAAAGCCTAAGTACTTCTCCAGATTGTTGGTTTTATTGATACCCAACTGTTGAGCCTTGGTAGCACAATCTTCCTCTAAAACATTCGGAGAGAAGAAGATTTTGGACTTCTCTTTGCTGATTTTTTGACCTGAGAGAGCAAAATTCCTCCAAGACATCCGAAATGGTCTCACAATTTTTTTGATTAGATTTTGCAAACAACAAGAGATCATCGACAAAAAACATGTGGGAAAAACCAGGTCCATTCCTAGAGGCTTTTACCTTATTTGAGTCTCCATCCTCACACTTCTTATTGATGAAAGAGCTAGAAAGTTCCATGCATAGAATAAAAATATACGGGGAGATTGGGTCTCCCTATCTGAGTTCCATGCATAGAATAAAAATATATGGGGAGATTGGGTCTCCCTATCTGAGCCCTCTCGAAGGTTGAAATTCCTCAAGCTGCTCACCATTAAATAGAAGGGAGACAGAAGTGGAAGAAATACAGCTTAGGATAAGCTCCACAATGGCATTATGAAATCCCAGGCTGCATAGGACATTTCTTACAAAGCTCCATTCCATACAATCATATGCTTTCTCTAAATTAATCTTAATGATTATATACCCAGTTTTCCCTTTCTTCTTTTCTAATGAATACAGTAATTCCTGGGCCACTATAAAGTTATCTGATCCTCTTCTACTAGCAACAAAAGCTATTTGGGAGGGGTAGACAAGCTTAGGCATGAGATGCTTCATCCTCAGTACAAGGATTTTAGACACAGCCTTGTAGATGGTGTTGCATAAACTTATAGGACGAAAGTGGCCAATAGTTTCAGGTCCCAATTGCTTGGGGATCAAAGCAATAAGAGTTTTATTTAGCTAAGTGGGGATTTTCCTATTTTGGAAAATTCTTTTTACTTCAAATTTCACCGAGTCACCCACCACCATCCAGCATGTATCCCATTAGGTCCAAGAGCTTTAAAAGCTTTCATAGAAGTAAAAGAAAAAAGAATTTCAACATCTGAAGGGGGGTTAGAGAGATTAAGAGTTTCGGAACTAGATAGAGAGTTATCAAAGGGAAGGGAATGGTCCCATGTTCTATCACAAGCAATCTACTTCGAGGAGTAAAAATTTTCAAAAGCAACTACAAAAATCATCTTTACTATTTCTAAGTTAGTAACCCAATTCCCATATGGGTCTTTAATGCCCAAGATCCAGTTATTGCTTTTTCTATTAAGGGTAGAGATGTCAAAGAAAGTTGTATTCCTTTCTCCCTGAATAAGCCAATTAATCCTAACTTTCATCCCCCATAACTCTTCTTCCAGGTTTAGAATGTTCTCCAATTCTCCTAAAAGGAAATTATGGATGTTAATTAACCTTTGGGAAGGAGCATTTGCTAAGGCCTTCTCAACCCCCACCAGCCTGGCCGAAAGGTTCCTTTTCTTCCAAAAAAAGTCCCCAAAAACTTCCTTATTCTAGATTTTTGCCTTGTTTGCAAGCATGTTAATAGCATGGCATACATTCTGACGATTTCCTTCCCAGGCTTCCTTAACAATATTCGAGAACCCATCGTGGCTGAGCCAAACAGGTAGGAAACGAAAGGGCCTCACTCCCTTCTACCCAAGATTGGGAACCAAAGACGAGAAGAAAGCAGTGATCCGAATTAATGTGGGCTAAATGGGAAACAAAAGCCTTAGGAAAACACAACTTCCATTCTGAATTCACCCAAACTCTATCTAACCTTTGTTGAATAAGATAAGATAAATCCTTCCGATTGGTCCACGTGAATTTTGCCCCTAAGAAACCTAGGTCTAGAAGGTTGCAAAAATCCATACAACTGATATATTCAGAGACCCTCCTATTACAAATGCCATTCCCACCCAATTTCTCCTCTTCCCTAGTTACATCATTGAAATCCTCCATCACTACCCAAGGAAGATTATGTCTCACAGACAGGGTTTTTAAGTTATCCCATAAAAAACATCTTTCCCTAACAACATATGCATTTAATTTAATGAATCTATCTCATTTAATGAGTTAGCATTAAAGTTCGAATCCTACTAACAACATATTTTAGTATTTTCTATTTTTTTTTCTTTAAAAAACTATATTTTTAATTTCAACTAACCAAACATCTTTTTTATTTCAAAAATACAAGAAATAAAGAGGGGTGTACATTTTCACATTTTGAAAATAAAAAACAAAAACTATTACCAAACATAACCTAAATTTTCCAGTAATTGTATTATCCACTTTTACAATTGTGGAATTGTATTTTTATTTTTTCTAAAGAGGGGTGTATATTTTAAAATGAAATATTTACAGGAGTAACAAGACTTTTGGCATAGGTGTTTAAAGTATGAACTCTAAATTCTTTTGTTCTCTTTGATAATGATGTTTTGGATACTACAAATTTTATTATATAAACTTTACAAATTGATGTATCAGTTTTTTTTTATTGCTAAATACAAACTGATGTATCAATTTGTAAACAAAATACGGGAAAAAAAAAAGTAATTAAAAAATGAAAATGTGGTATTATTTTATGTGTAAATTGTTAACAATACAAAGTGCGGGTATTGAATAACACGCAAAAACCCTAAGCCCCAAAAGTTAAGGGTATGTTTGTTAACTGTTTTTTTCCTTTGTTTTCTATTCTTAAGAATAGTTTTCTATTTTCTTACCCAAAAAAACTTATTTGATAACTAAAAACAAACTGAAACCAAAATAGTTCTTAATTCTCAAAATACAAAGGAAATTAAAAACATGCATTTACCTGTTTTCAATTTCAAGCTCTTTAAAAACACGGAGAAAATAGCTTGAAACCCACAATTAATGAATCAGCGCCTCAGTTCGAACCCCACTGGAAGCAAAACAAGGAATTTTAGCATTTTTTTTCCCTCTCACACAGAGACTAGTTATTTTTGCACACCACTCTGTGTAACTAAGCAATCTTAAAGAAGAGGACCACCTTTGCTCTTTGGTGACTTTGATAGGTTACAGGGGCCTTGATTTACTTTTTGGTGGCATAAATTAACCAAATTGAGGTGCGATTTGTTTGCTTTTTGGTACCAAGAATTTGCTATTGATTTATGTTTGCCTTGCTAGAATCTCACATTGTTGCTTATGTTTTATCTAATGTGGTAGTAGCTTTTGGAAGTGGCGGCCTTAAGGTTTAATGTGTGGGTTCGCCAATTCTACGTGCTAATGGGAGAATCACTTCTTTTGACATTTGCTAATAGATTTTTTTATTTAGACAAGCGATTAACATATTCTCAAAGAACAAAAGAAAAGAGGTACTCCAGTAATTTAAATATTGGTCTGATCATGGTGTATGTTATAACTTAATACACTAGTGAGTACATTGTATTTGGACCAACTCAAATGAACCCATATATTAATATCGTTGGAAGGGACTTAAACCCATCAATACCAGAACTTTGGATTTTTCCTCATCTTCCATTTATTTATTTTTTCTTTTGTGCTTATGTTATAATGGATGCCAAAAATACTGAAATGGAAACTTCTTTTGTATGGTGTTTTTCCTTTTCAACTAACAAACAGGTTTTTTACTTTGAAAACATAAGAAAGTTATTTTTATTTATTTTTATTCTTAAAAACAAGTTTTGGAAAACAAAAACGATTACCAAACATAACCTAAGCGTTGGCAAAGAAAGGTGATGAAACCCCTTATTATATAATTTAACATCCTTAATTTGTGTTTGCATTCAACTGAACGTTACACCAAAATGGATATGCCTTGTCTCATAAAAAGTGAATCTAATAAAGGTGATGAAACCCCTTATCTACAAAATTCAAAAGATCAACTTTTTCCTTTAATTTTTCTAGTTTATGAATAATATTTTGAGGTCTTTTTTTAAGAGATAATTATATTTTAATAAATTTTCAGCAAAAAGTCAAATAAAGTAGTAGCAAATGGATTTGTTACTCAAATTAGAATCTTTGTCATCTGAATTTGAATCAACTTGATCGCTCATTGGCTGATTGGTTGGCTGGCTTCTTATTCTTAATACATCCCCCCTACATGAAGAAAATTATAAAGATGTACCTTAAGTCTTAACATATCATTCGTTATATTTGGTTGTTGTGAGTAAAAAGAATTGTGATTATTTATAATCACGGAAAAGTGGGGAAAAAACAAATTTCTTATATATTTTATGTTATAAAATCAATCATCTTTGTTATAGCCTGAAACATGTTCAATTATAAGTTGTAGTGTAACGATTCCGTCTCAACTTTTTGGGTCACTACAATCCACCCCCCTTACCGACACACGCGTCCTCGCGTGTGGGGCCCACACTTTCGGCTAGAGCATGGCTCTAATACTATTTGTAACGACCCCGTCCCAACTGTGTAGATATTGTCCACTTTGGGGCCCATATCCCTTATGGTTTTGTTCTTCCCCAGGTTGCGCTGGGGAAAAGGCCTCTATACATTGAAGGGAGGTCATTCCTTATAAACACATTCTCATGTGCTTCCCTAGGCGATGTGGAATTCCATGGAATGCAAAACCCCTCTTTTTGGGTCGCGAAAGAGAGAGAGAGAGAGAGAGTGAGTGATTGACTTTATTTTTAAAAAAATGTACAAAAATATTGCTTAATAAAGTATTACCACCTTACCCAGTGTCCGCATTTGATAACAAAAGCCAAAAAAAATAATAAATAAAAAACAATCACATTCTCCCTACTTACAATGCACCTATGAATTTGATATTTATAATTAGTCAAGTACCTCAAAAATTTCTTAAGACACTTCCCTATAAGAAAGGCCAAGTTTCACAGCCTCTTTGGCTGCCCACATTTCTAGGCAGTAGGCACACCTCAATCAATTTCCAAACAAACAAACATTCCTAAAAACCCCAAATCACCCTCTCCCCTCTCTAACAAAAATGAACCTCCTTTCTTCTTCCTTTCTCATCACTTTTCTTCTTTTCCAACACCTCACTTTCTCTTCTCCTTCACACACCACCTCTGAGCTTTTCGACGCCTGGTGCAAACAACATGGCAAAACTTACTCTTCAGAAGCTGAAAAGCTGTTCAGGTTCAGGGTCTTTGAGGACAACTTTGACTTTGTTAAGCAGCACAATGATATGGGCAATTCTTCTTATGCACTGTCTCTCAATGCCTTTGCTGATCTCACCCACCACGAGTTCAAGGCCTCTCGCTTGGGATTCTCTCCTGCTTCTTCCATGAAACTCAATCATGGGAAGGTTCAGGACCCGGGTTTTGTTCGTGATATTCCTTCAGAGATGGATTGGAGGAAGGAAGGAGCTGTGACCCAGGTCAAAGATCAAGGGAGTTGTGGTATGAGAGCTCTTGTTCTGATATACAAGTTCTTTATGACTTATAAGTTATAATAAAGATCATTGAATTTAAGAATTTTGGTGGGTTTTAGTTGTTATTGTTAGTTTTGATCTCTATGTTAGAAAGCATTTTAACTTGAAGGCTTCATGCTTTTTTTGATGAATTATGCTTTTTTGAGATGTGGGTTGTCTGAGTTTGAATTGGATCACAAGTAAATTGTGGTGTTCACTTCAGACAACATTAACACAGAAAGAAACCCGAATGCCTTATGGATGAGCACTTTGCTAGTTTGCTGATTTGCTTATTTGCTGAAAGTTGGTTAAATGATAGTTGTAGCTAGAAAATGTGAGGAAAGCTTTACATAAGCCAATAAACTAAAAAGTTGAAAGAAAAGGTTGCTGGCAAATGTACAGGTGCCAAGAGCCCCAATACAACTAGATTGAGTTTTATATGTGCAAAAATATCTCTCTGAATAGGGTCATAGGGGTTCCAATGATGACCTTAACTTCTACTCTCTCATCCTCCTTCTGTTTGTGTGCTATGTGCATAATGGTTGTGGTATTATATTATCGGAACTCTGACCTGAATTGATCTCTGTTGCATCTGCCATCCCTCATGATAGGGAGATTTTCTGGTGCTTGAAGGAGGGTGCCATGCTTCACAATTAAGAAAAACCTATTTCTGCCTTTTGAGTGCAATCCTTTTGATTGATCCTCATAAAGATGGATGTTTCAATGGAATCAACTAGATGCAGATTCTAGAGACCTAATTGAAATGATACCGAATTTTGGTTTTAAAACAATATTGGGAACTATTTTAAAGCTTTTTTACCCTAGAATTCTCCATGTTTTAATTTCAAGCTTGCTAGACCACTTTTGTACTAATGATATTAGTCATAATCGGGTGATGATACCATTCTAACAAGCTACAGCATGATGTGTAAATCCACCATGACCAGTTTAAATATATATCTTGAAGCTTCTTTAATTTTAAGAAAAAGATAAAAAATAAAAGGACCTTCAAAATCTTTTGCTGGAAGGGCTACCACTCCTCTTCATCATCTTTATGTGTGTGTGCGTATGTGTGCATGCATAATCAATGTTTTCACCAGGCTTTGGGAGATTATATGCGCATCATACAACCTTGTATTCTAAGACAATGATCTGATGCACCAAATTAGCTTTATGGGCAATACTTTTGGTATTGAACATTCCTCTAACTTGATAAATTCTATGTATTGATTTAGAAATCTGGTTAACAAGTATTATTTTATGGTTTTCTTGCTTTCTTCTTGTCTGCTTCATCAACTGTGCCAATAATCAGTTTAGCTTAACTGGCCAGTTCACAACAGATTTCATAACATTAAGAGATCTGTCATTGTTCTAACAAACGTCATTCCTTTACATTATGGAAAGGATTCAAATGTTCTTGTCACCAATTCAGCACGAGTGAGAGAGAGAGAGAGAAAGAGGTTAATGTAAGATCCTTAAGTTTCAGTAGTAATTACTTCATAACGTTTAAGTTTGTAGTTATAATGAAAGTAATTTCATTTTCATATTGTTAAAACATGTGTTGCATACGTTTTGATGTGATTTAGATATAAATTTAGTTGTTTTGTTGTATAGGTGCTTGCTGGTCATTCTCAGCTACTGGAGCTATTGAAGGTATTAATAAGATTGTCACCGGATCTCTTGAAAGCCTCTCAGAACAGGAGTTAGTTGATTGTGACAAATCTTATAATAGTGGCTGTGAAGGTGGGCTCATGGACTATGCATATCAATTTGTCATTGATAACCATGGCCTTGATACTGAGGATGATTATCCCTATCAAGGTCGGGAAAGGTCCTGCAAAAAGGACAAGGTAATTGTTATTTTTTCTTTGATTCACGTTTAATACTTATGAGTTTTGTCTGTTTTTTCTCTCTGTTTCTGTGTTGCTTCATTCATATTATTTTAGCTCTGTAATTCAAGTTAGCATTTCCATTGATGACATTTTCTTTCTTACTACACTGCAGTTAAAAAGGCGTGTTGTGACAATTGATGGTTACACTGATGTGCCATCAACTAATGAGAAACTGTTACTACAAGCTGTGGCAACACAACCTGTGAGTGTAGGTATATGTGGCAGTGAGAGAGAATTTCAGATGTACTCAAAGGTTGGTCCTAATCCTTAATCTCAAAGACATTAGAATTCTTAATTACTGTTATAATAAGTTTTTTTTTTCCTATTTTATTTGTGTGATAGGGGATTTTCACTGGCCCATGTTCAACTTCTTTGGATCATGCTGTATTGATTGTAGGGTATGGTTCAGAAAATGGAGTAGACTATTGGATTGTGAAAAACTCATGGGGAACACGTTGGGGAATGAATGGCTATATTCACATGCTGAGGAACAGTGAGAATTCACAAGGGCTATGTGGCATCAACATGCTAGCTTCATATCCAACCAAAACGAGCCCAAATCCTCCTCCTCCACCTTCCCCAGGTCCCACCAAATGTGACATTTTCACTTTCTGTGGAGAAAGTGAAACCTGCTGTTGTGCAAGGCACCTTCTTGGAATCTGCATTTCCTGGAAATGTTGCGAGCTTAATTCAGCTGTTTGTTGCAAGGACCACACTCACTGTTGCCCCCATGATTATCCCGTTTGTGATACAAAGAGGAGTCAATGCCTCAAGGTTTGTCTCAACTCCCTTTAAACGACAAAAGAATTTCTCAACCTTTAGCTTGGTATTGCTTGGATAAACGGCATGTGAAATGCGCGTGCTGTATTGTCTTAAAATGCAAACTAGCCTTTAAGGCTTTTGATGACTGTTTTACAAACAGGTTTTTTGTACTCGATACAGAGTTTAAGATTTTTCCAATTTAATAAATCTTATAGTTTATTGCTTTTCCATATTCTGGACTAATAAAAACCATCAAATGCTTGCAGCGAGCTGGGAATGTTACAAGAATGGAAGCTGTTGAGAGCAGACGGTCTTCGGCGAAGTCGGGTGGTTGGAGTTCCTTTTGAGGATTGGGTCCTGAAAAACTTCTTCAGTATGTACCAGTGAGTAATTTTTTTGCCAAACTGTTGCATGAGTTGTGCATTTCCCCACGCAGGATGAAAATTCTTTAGCTTATCTTGGAAAGATATGGTCTTGTGTAAACATGATACTAGGGGTGTATTTGGATAGAACTTATTTTGCTGAAACTGAAAACTGAAAACACTGTAGCAAAATAATTTTTAAATGTGTGAATAGTGCTGTGGGACCCATTTTTAATGAAAAAATTGATAAAAAATGAAATTTGTGGGTCCATGAACAGTACACGGGCCCACTGATTGACAGAAATGTAAAAAAAAAATGGCCAAACAGTACTCCTGTCCCCTGAAACGCATGTAAAAAAAAAAAAAAAAAAAAAAAAAGCAAAACGCAAAAGCAAAACTCAGGAACCGTGTGTTTGGATACCGCTTATTTTACTGAAATTGAAAAATTATTGCTGAAAGTACTATAGATAAAGGTAAAAATTAGTTGAAATAGTACAGTGGGCCCATGAATAATGTCAAAAAATGTAATGAGACTCATGAATAGTAGCAAAAATAAGCTAAATAGTGAAATAATTTTAATTTTTAGTCCTAACCCAAACGCACACGAAACCTATTGTTTTTTATTATTGAAATTGACTGATTGATTATTTTGCTGAAAGTGAAAAATTATTCCTAAAAGTACTATAGATAAAAAATAAAAGTTAGTTGAAATAGTACAGTGAAGTTTATGAATAGTGTCAAAAAGTGTAGTGGAACTCATGAATAGTAATAAAAATAAGTTAAATAGTAAAATAATTTTAATTTTTAGTCCTAATCCAAATGCACACAATATGCACACGAAGCCTATTGTTTTCAGTTATTAAAATTGACTGATTGATTATTTCCAAAAACTTGCTTGTTTGACGTGTCATTCCCTTTATGGATGAATTAATAATGATTGAAGCTTCGTCGTAAGAGATTTAGATGTGGACAAAAAAATAGTGTCTTGTAACATTTGTTCTAGTTCTATTGAAAAGTACGCAGAGTTGTGGATTAGGATAAGATATACAGTTTATCAAAACCGACTCATATCAACCTCATTTTCAATTTCCCAAAGGATATAGCACACCTGAATTTCAATGCTCGAGTTCAGAAGCAAAACGTTGCAAAAGACCGCTTGGACTTTAAAGATGGAATATATATATATATATATATATATATATATATACACACGTTAAGGCAAGACATTCACGAGAGACGTTTAGGAACAATTACTTTGATTGGTACCTAAAACATAGTAATAGACTAATAGTAATTTTGTCTACACATTTCTAGTTTTGAAGCAACAAATAGTAATGGACCTGTTGCCAAGTCTTTAGGAAAAGTGAACAACACACTTTCATGCAATTGCTCATAAAATATTAGCAGGAGTGATAATCAGCCTTTGCATTGCACCATAGGCACCTTCAGAATAAATCACACATAGGCTGGAAATCTTGGTTTAGCCAACTCAAGATGGGAGTGAAGCATGCCTTGCTACTATTTACAGGGAATCGTTGGGTTTCTCAAGCCACAAAAGTGGTATGAATACTCTGGAGTCTGGACCATATTGAGTTATCAATACTTTCTACCAGATGGTCGAATTGTGAAGCTTTCTGCTTTGCTTCGAGATAAAGAGTGAAGCTTATTCTAGTTTGCTTTCATAAGTGTATTCTCAAAAAGAAAGAAGAGACTAATAAGAAGAGATGTTTAAATTTTATGTTGCATCTACAGATGCTCATGAGGGCAATGCTTATTCTAGTTTTGTTTCTAGGACCTGCTCAATGCTAGCATTAACAGTGGATTTTCACCATCAAGCATAGGCACAGCATACAAATGAATTACCAAATTCCAGGAAAAACGCAATCAAACCCATGCAAGGAACTATTAAAATCAAATTTATGATAATTAGCAGCTTCAAGGAATAACTAACCAAATGTAAACAATGAAAAAGATGAAATTCTCGTCATTGTCATAATCCTTTCTATGGACAACACACTGTAGGGAACCTTCAAAAAATAAACTTGGGGACATTTTGATTGCCCAAAAACCAGCTAATCATCAAGATTCTCCAATCTGAGCTGTTGGAAGGAACATATATCATCCTTCTCATCCAACCTTCAACCCAATCTAGCTACTGGCTTTAAATCATGTTCTGCACACTAAATGCTACTGAATCAAAACTTATACCAAGTTTCCTTCAGAATCATGGTTATCAGTTATATGAAATAAAGACGGATGGAGAAAAGAGTCAAAGATGGATCTAAAAATGAAGGTTTGTCCCCCAATCAAAAGTAGTTTTTCCCACCACTACCAATCAATTTCCTAGTTAGCTCAATTCAATCACTTGGTCTTTCACCATAACACATGATAGGGTTGGGGTTTGAATGATTACCCAGTGGTATGTTACTAACAGCCTCTACAGATTATGGTTCCTAGAGTCTGGGGTTGGAAACCCACCCCACCAATTTAATTAGCCAAAAAAAAAAAAAAAAACTATTAACACATGATAAAGCACCCTAAAAGTTATCTAGTATTATTATATGAAGAAAAGGAAATCATGCTGTTTCTAAGCCTATAGACATTAAGCTAAAATAAAGTCCACTTGGTTAAACACAACTAAGTCTAAGTCATGCTGAAAGTAGTACTCAATTTAATAATGGTAAGCCATCTAACAAGGTCCCAACCATGTTAAAAGTAGAAACCCAATTATTCTGTCTCTCTATGTGTGTATCATCTTGTAGTCAAAAGATCTAAATCACAAACAACACTAATCCAATAGAGTAGCTAGGGGTCCTACTCCAACTGGTATCAATAAAAGTTTAGGTTTATTGGCAACTAGCAATGCATTTTCTCTTCTCTTGATCACCAATATTGTTTATAACCATCAGTACGCAAACAAAGCACTTAATAATTTGTTCTTCTTTCCTTTTTTGTAAAAAAAAAAAAATACCATTCTAATGAATACATAAAACACATTTTTCATTCTTTCATTTCATGTAAGAGATTTATTCCGTCTCTCAAAATAATAGGTCATGAACTCATGAAGGCCATGTCACATTGCCAATATATAAAAAAATTGAATACCACTCCAAATTAGCCTTCCTTGAACACACAGTCTGTAAGATATACTATCACCTAGTCCTTAACTACACTCATGTTTCTCTACAACGTTACAGATCCATTATAGTTCAATCTCAAGCAAATTTCACAAACTAGATGCCAAACTTTGCTTAGAAAACTCCCATATAAGCTTAACAAACTGGTTTTACACCTAAGTTATCATGCTATCATTAAAAACCCATACACCATTCAAAAATTCTCTTACTATTACATAATTTTCCAACTTTTCCAAGTGTATATATAACAACTAATAAAACTAAAACGATTCCAATTATACATCATCAAAATTTACAACTTGTAAAAAAGAGCCCAAAAATATAAAAGTTACCGCAATCCTCTTCTTTCGTTCGTTTTACGAGGACGGAAACACATCCTTAACAGCCGAAGCAGCCGTCAAATAATTGAGCGTGTTCCTCAAAGTCTCTTTCTCTCTCTTAAGCCTCGCCGCCGTGTCTTCGAGCTCAAGCAAAGCTTGCTGCTCTCTCGGCGCGCCTTCAAAAGTACTACCCACAAAGAACGAAAACGGCGTCGGAAATAGGTTCCTCCTCAAGTCCTGGACCTCCTTCTCCGGCTTCCCGCCGAGCCGGTTCGAAAGCCGAATCACGTCCTTCATATACGTCTCGACCTCGCTCGCTAGCGACTCCAAATCCTCCTCTCCGTCGCCGGACGGCCGGTCCTCCAGCCACGTCACCTCGGCGACGAGATAGGGTTTGGTGCGGACCAAGTTGGTGACTCGGAACCGTTCTTGGCCTTTGCAGATTAGGAAGAACCGGTCGTCGACGAGTCGCTCGTGTTTGACTACCTCGCCGACGCAGCCGACTTCGGCGGCGCCGGTGACGGCGTCGGAGAAAATGACGCCGAAGCGGAGATCGGTCTGGAGGAGAGTGTGCATCATGATGCGGTAGCGGAACTCGAAGATCTGTAAGGGGAGGATAGCGCCGGGGAAGAGGACTAAGGGGAGAGGGAAGAGTGGGAGCTCGACGACGTCGTTGGACTTCGGCGGGTTCGTGTGGTGCTTTTCGGAGAAGGAGGAGGCGGAGCAGCGGAGGGAAGTGGGTTTTCCGCGGCGGAAAGTGTGGAGGGAACTGGGTTTGGGAGAGAGGAATTGTAAGGGGTTTAAGGGAGAGAGAATGTTGCTGTTTTTGTTGTTAGGGTTTAAAGTGGGTTTGTGTGAGGGAATGAGCTGAGGGAGAGCCATTGGTGTGTGTGTGTGTTTTTTTTTTTGTGTTTTGTGTTTGGTTTTAGAGTGGAGAGTAGAGAAGCATATTGATATGTGTTTTGTTTTGTTTTGTTTGAGGGAAAATTAAAAATGTGAAAATGTTTTCAGTGTTTCCAGTTTCACTGTTGTGAAGGATTGGAAAATGTGGTGGGATTTCAGAGTAGGGAAAGAAGATGTGGATGATATGGAGAGAGAATGTGAGGGATGTTTGGATGTGGTTTTGGATTTCCCACGTGGGTTTGGGATAGTTTTTGATTTTGAGTTGAGTTAATTGATGCAAAATTATGTGGCACGTGCGTGACCTACTTAAGAAAAATACTGCAACTACCGTGTATGTGGTGCAGTGCTGGTGGTGGTGGTGGCTATTGTTTGCTAAAAAATCGTTTTCCGAGCTTCTCAATCAAGCTTAAAAGATCTTATGAATCTGGGAATTATTCTGATGGTGTTTGGATTTATACTTGCTGGGCCCGGGAGAATGGAAATGGCCACATTTTCGATACCCATATTTTCTTTTTAAAGTGAGTTTGGGACTCACGCAGTTACACATAGAGTTAAACCTTCATGAACCATATTATAAAAACTAGTTGAAGCCCGTGCAACTTTTATGTTAAAACTTGTATAATATAAATAATTATTATAACCAAATAAGTAATTATCTTCTAACATATCAATTGTGCTATAATATCATTTATAGTTACATGTATCAAACTATTGGCATATGAATTTTATATCTAATGAATCTACAATATAAGTGATTTGCAGTATTGTTAATAATAATATTAATGATTAAAATCTTTAGACAAAATAACATAAAATTGGCCACTTTTTAAATATAAAACTATTCGAGGAATAGAACCTTTGTTCTAATTTAAAAAAAAAAAAAAATTGCAAAGTTCTACGTCTAGATTACAAACCTTTCTTAGGATGCTTGAAATCTTTTTTGACAAACTTGCAAAAAAAAAAAAAAAAATCAAGAAGAAAATTAAACAGAGTTAAAAAAAACTAAGTACCATATAGATTGCAAAATTGTATGTAAATTTAATAGTCTATGATTGGAATTTGCTACGACAACTTACATATATATTGGACAACAAAATAATTAAATTGGATCAAACCATTAACATATGAATTAGATCAAACATAAGGAAATTACCCCCTCAAAAAAAGACAAACATAAGGAAATTAGCTTAAACAAAAGGCAACAAATACATAAAACGTATTTAATTGATTATAATAAAAAATTAGAGTAAAAAATACATACCTACATGACTGTAGGTAGAAAAATGGAAGCCTAAATAAAAAAATTGTACAATAAGTTGGAGAATGAAAAACTACACCAACTAACGGTGTATATATATACATACTCCACCTAGAAAAGGAGTTCAAATAAAAATCAAATACTCTAAACTCCTTGAAGTTACCTAATCAAGAAGTTTAGGTTAATTACATATTAGTTATATATATATATATATATATACACTTTATCCCAAAAAAAAGTGTTAACGTTATTAAGCTAGATTGTTATTATATATTTTTATTTTTATTTATTTTTTGTTTACGTTAAAGTTAATACCCAAAAAAAAAAAAAAAAAAAAAAAATTACAGGAAGCGGTATGTTTTTTTTAGAGATACACTTACTTTATGATAACAATGAATTAGAGATAAGAATGAATTAGAGTCTTGATTTTTTGAATTTGAGATATGAATGAATTAGAGTCCTGATTAATCTGCAGTTTTTATTTCTTTTTTTTTAGAGATACTTTGAAATTCATCCAAGCATTTTTGTTATCATAAACCTATTAAAAAAAACCAAATAATAAACCAAATTAAAAAAGGTCCCCAAGTTTAACAAAGAAGAACTCCTACATTTTTGTTTTTGTTTTAAGTAAAAGATTAGAAAAAAAGAACTCTTATATTGAACCTATTAAAAAAAAAAAAAACCAAATAATAGGTGTAGCGTGAGGTTTTATTTTATTTTATATATGGTAACAACAGTTCTAATTGGTTTCAAATAACTCTAACAATTAAATGTTAATACAATAATAATTTGATCATAGAGGAAATCATAAAAATACAAAACTCTTCTTCTTGGAATTCCAAGAATCTTTAGTACTAATAGAACTTATTTTTAAAAAATAAAAAAAAGAGACTTACAAACGTGATATTATTTATTTTATTTATTTATATTTTTTTTATGGAAACAGTAGTTCTAATTAATTTCAAATAGGCCTAACAATTAAAATGTTAATACAATAATTAATAATGTGACCGAAAGAGGACATCCTAAAAATGCAAAACTCTTCTATTTCATTTTGGGAGGAGGGAATGGAATAGAATGGAAAGGAATGAAAATAATTATTTTAGAATATTCTTCCATTTCCTTGTTTAAGAGTTTTAATGGAGGGAATGGAAAGCCCATTCTCTTGTTTGGGAGTTTAAGTAGGAAGGAATTGAATGAGTAGGAGGAAACACTCATTGAGAGAAATTGAGAGAAATAGGAGGGAAAAAAATTAGATTTAATAATTTTTTTATTAAAACTCCCAAAAATACCCCTGTATATTCAATTCTTTATTTTAAAATAGGGGTCTAATAGTAATATTGTCATAAAATGATTCCATTCCATTTCCTCCATGTTGCTCTCAAACAAGATTACTTACGTTTCATTCATTTTCATTCCTCTCCATCCGTTTATTTTAAAACATCCGATCAAGGTTACTTAATTTCATTCCATTCCATTCCATTCTTTTCCATTCATTTCCCTTACTTAAATACATTCTATTCCTTTCCATTCTCTTATGATCATTCCATTCCATTCTATTCCCTTCCCTTATGAACTCCCAAGCGGAGTCTTAATCTTTTTATAATTAAAAAAAAAAATGATTGGTGATGTGGAAATTTGTGAGATCTTGAAAGTAATGTGGTAAAATATTAAAAAAGGTCAAACAATAAGAATAAAAATATCAAGATACTTTGGTGGCATCTATTACCTCTACCTGCGAATTATTGGTCCAACCTAAAATTAAATCATAACCCCTAACCTCAATAGATCATAAACCATATATATTTGCTACTTCATATTTGAATCTAAATAAAAATTTACAATAAATCTATGTTACAAACCAAACCAAAGCAGTTATTCAATATCGTGAAGCATCTAAAACAACAAATTAAACAAAGAGAAAAGAATACCATAGGTAAGATATGGTTGGAGCCATGTTGGATGATCTTTCTTGAGCTTTTAAGTATGTGAGCAACAACCACACCAATTTTTGCGTGTGTCTAATTCTCTAAGCAGTGGCCAAAAAGTAAATTTTTATTTTTGTATTTTTTTAAAAGAGATAAACTACTTAATGATAAAAATGAATTAAAGTCTTGGTAGTATACTATTCATTTTTAGTTCTTTAAAAATCTTAAAATTTAATAAAATTTCTACAATTTGGTGAAGTCACGTGGCGTAACCACAGTGTTTAAGCCCAACTTTTATTATATATATAATATGATTTTAATATCACTTTTATAAAAAATATAAAAAATATTCCAAAAAGTCAATTACCTTTTTCCTTTCCTACATAAAGTTTTTAAAAATAATTTCTAAACTAATGTTCTTAGGTCATCTGTTAATTTTTTCCCTATAATAAAATTTGAGATTAGATGTCATGGTTGTGTAAGTGGTTATCTTCTCTCGTAAGTCACAACAAATAGTTTAAATTCTCATTAATTAAGATTATTCACTTTTAGGTAAAAGTCTATTTTAGCTAAGTTTCATAAATTTGAAGTCGTACACTAACCATAATTCAGTTTTAGTAAAACCCTATGTCCACAACAAATTTCAACACCAATCCTCACAATTGGAATTTTAGTGAATACAAATTGTGATTTTTTTTTTTTTAACCATGTCTGATTTGTCGGGAAGAGAGGGGCAAATGTCCTTTACTTTTTACTTATTTTAAGGAAGTTGCCACCAAAGCATCAGTCATGCCCGTTTGGTACATGTGTTTAAAAACTGAAAATTGTTGTTTGAAAACATTTGTGGAAATACGTGTGGGTGAAAAAGTGTGTTGAAATGCATGAAATGTTGTTTAAAAACTGAAAATGGTTGTTTAAAAACACAAACCAAACACCCCCTAAGGTAATTCTAACCAAATTATTCACAATAAAATTAATATTATATAAGCTCATGTCATGCTCAAATAGGGTATGCCTTATTTTTTTATAATAAAAGATTAACGATTAAAATTAGGTAGATATGGTACATACAAAAAAAATAAGCGTGTACCATACATACTATATAATAAAAGTCATGGTGTATGCTTTCTAGTTACATCAACTAAACCTCCACTTCTTATTATTCATTGAAAATAATGTGAAACTATATTGCCAAACTTTCAAAAATGTTTTAAGAAAATACTACTTTGATTAAAATTTCAATGTAAATATTACAAGTTGTACAACCTATTTTCTTCACAAAACTTACTATAATTACATTAAAATTATTAATATAATAATTTATTTTAAAAGGAAATATTCTGCTACCAATGATATAATACATTTTTTTTTTTTTTTTTTGCTAGGTCAATGATATAATACAGTTAAAATAGTACTTCAATTAAAACTCAATTATTAAAATTTTGAAAGGAATTTAATTATTTATTGTTTTTTTATCAAATATTTTACATTATTTTCTAATCTATTGTAATTTTTAGGCAAAAACACCATTTTGGTCCCTACATTTTGAGGTCATGGTCAATTTGGTCTTTACATTTTGATAACAATTAATTTGGTCTCTGTTATTATGAATTAGCACTCAATTTGGTCTCTACCGTTAACTCATTAAAGGAAAATGCTTACGTGGTAAACGCTGTGCATTGTTGGCACACTTGAAGCCTATGTGGCAACTAAAATAATAATAAAACTTTTTTATTACCTTCAAACAATTCCACATCAGTAATTAATTTATTAATTTTAAAGAAATTATAAAATAATATTAAATTCAGATCTGAAACACACTAATCTTAAACTGAACCCAGAAAATCAAACCCCAATCAATTTTCACAAATCTCAGTTCTTCACTTTAGGAATTTAGGCCTACCAACCCAGTTGAAACTTTATTATATAAATAATCGAAAATGCTTATTGAAATTTACACACATTACAACGATAACGTTCTAAGAAATTCTCGAGAGCTAATTTTTCTCCAAGTCTACAAAGACTACTCCAAACAAGAACTTAGCTTCTGCTAAACCCGCCATGGAAAAATCACTTAACCCACTACTCCAAACAACTCAGTCGGTTCCTCAATGGAAAGCACCAAGGCCTTGATGGGCCCTTTTCTTCCACTCGTCCAACAGCTTAAAGAAAGAGTAATGGATAAGTTTAGATTTCAACGTTGAGGTTTTGGCTTAGTGGGTAATGGGCATATGCTAGTTTCTCACTCTCCACACCTTTGAATTGATTACTTGATTGAATATTTTTGGATTTGGGATTTTATTTGGGAATGGGTTATAGATGGTTGATTTTGGACTGTGGATAGCTTTAAGGAGATGGGAAAGAGAGATTGATACCATTGTGGGAAAGAGAAATTGTAGATGGTTGAGCCACACGATGGTGTGTGTAGGTGAGAATTGAAGAATTGAGATCTGCGAAAATTGATTTGAGTTTGATTTTCTGGGTTCAGTTTAAGAGATTAGCGTATTTCAGATTTGAATTATTAAAAAAAAAACAATTTCTTTAAAATTGATAAATTAATTATTGATGTGGAATTGTTTGAAGTTAATAAAAAAGTTTTATTATTATTTTAGTTGCTACATAGGCTCCAAGTGTGCCAACAATTCACACCGTTTACGACGTAGTCATTTTCTATTAATGAGTTAACAGTAAGGATCAAATTGACTATTAGTTCAAAATAATAGAGACCAACTTGGTTGTTACCAAAATATAGGGATCATATTGACCATGACTCCAAAATGTAAGGACCAAAATGGTATTTTCACCTAATTTTTAATTATATTATTATTGTTGTTATTGTTGTTATTATATGATTCTTTGTTTAATTGTGCATTATAAGTGCATAATACTAATATATTTGATAAATAGAATTTCAACTTATAACACCTACTCGATAATAATTGTTTTTATCATCAGGCTAAGGCACAAATTGATTTTTTATGTAGGCGGGGTTCGAATTCCATCTTTCTTATTCGACAACAAAATACTTTGCCAGTTGAACAACATAAAACCCACGTAATATTAATATTTTTAAAAGATTGATTGATCGTGTACAAATATTTTATGTTGTATTCATGTTTTTACTTTTTAAAACAAGAGTAATACTATAGGTATTACAAATTTTATTACATTGAACTTTACAAACTAATGTATCACCAATAAAAAACAAAAAAAAAAAAAAAAATTCAAATATTCAGTTTTGAGGTAATTGAAACTTACCAATTACATTTATTGTCATATTAATTTGTAAGTTTTATGTAATAAAATTTTTACCCTATGTTTGTTTTGAGAGAATGGAATGGAAGAGAAGATAAAAGGAATAAGGGGAAAAAGAAAAATGTGGCCCAAGTGATAGGTTTTTTATCAAATTTGGCTTGTTTTATTTTCTCTTATGCTATCCAAACAATGGAAAAGACTTAATTTTTCTCTCTCTTTCCTTCAAACCAAACATAGTGTTAGTACCTTTAGCATTTAAATTTAATATATATATATATATATATATATGGGTCAATTCGTTTTGTTTGTACTTTGAAATTTGAATTCCGATAGGAGCTAGGGACTAGGCTTGGACGATGGCCAATTGACCTTCTCGGTATAACTGGGTAAGTTCAAATTGCAAGTTTCTTTAGTCATTAAACTATGAATCCGTTGGAATTTTAAGAATTGATAGAACAACTTTAAAATTACAAAAGAGAGCTGATTTTTTTTAAAAAAAAAAATTAATCAGATCCTTAAAAATCACAATATATTATAGACATATGAAATCAATATTTAAACAAATACAATAAGCTATTTGTTGAGGACACTATTCTCACAACTATTGATCTATCAAAATGTGCATTAGATAGGCAAAGCCCAAACATACGGATGAAGGTGTATACTTTAAATTGGGGAAGATACAAGGAGTTGTGGTTTGGACTTTGAAGGGCATAAAAGAGCCTATGAATAAACTTGGAGAACTTATAAAACCCATAAGCTAGCCCATGAACAACCCACTGTATAGTAGCCCAAACACAAGTAGAAACTTCCTTCTATCTGCATCTGCATCTACTGGGGATGACCGGATGAGATTGTTCTCGTCAAATCACAAATCATGAAAAAATGGCAACACTTTTCACTCTTCTTACCAAACACATACAGTGGAAAACACAAATATTTTCTATCATCCAACCAAACAAAATTAGAAAAATCAAAAACACTCTTTGTCTATAATTCAGTGGATTCTAAGGTGATTTTATAGTGATTCTTTTTTCACTCGGCAGTACTCTCCAAGTACCCTAGTTCTCTCTCTCTCTCTCTCTCTCTCTCTCTCTCTCCTTTGTTTCACTTATCTTGCTTCAATTAATATCTCATAAGGAGTAATTTGATGTATATTATCTTTATTGCACTTTTCTTTCTTTTTGTACATCATTATTATGATAGGGAACAAAGGTCCACATATAGTTGTTGCAATCCACGCTTGTGTAAAAAATTCTTGGACTCAACTTCTCCCGTATGCTTTGCACTTGTTTTGACAAAGAGAGAGATTGGTTACTCCTTATCTTTGCCAACGCATGCAACTAAGATGAGTTTGGCAAAGATAAGTTTCACTCACTTTCTATTTTACTCTCCCCATTTATTATCAAATGGTTTTATATAATGACATTGCTAAATACATTCAAGCTAAATACGATTACTTGGGTAAAGACAAATATATTCATTTAATATTGCTAAATATACAGAACCTTACTCATGAATCATAACAATCTAACATATTTCTTCACAATTATTTGTAAAGGCTTCATTCCTTAATTTTTTTTATATATAGTTTTTTATACAAGATAAAAATTCTACTCTAGATTAATCTAAGTGTATATATGTGTGAAGCTCTCTCTTGGAAACTTGAATCCTGGCCCTTGCCTCCCATACCCTACAAACACTTATACTTATAGAGTGACCATCACACCAAGGGTTTGCGGTGGTTAAACGACTTCATACAATGATAACGGCTAACAGGCAACCTATGGCATAGGTATCAAACTCAACTACCACAAAAAAATGTTGGTCCAGTAGCTAATCTATCAAAAAACGATGCGTGTCAGTACTCACTACCACACAAAGACACCAAACACTATTAAAGAATATTGATTTTAACTTATTAGCAAATAAATTAAAAAAAATAATAATAATAGGCCTATATTAAGAAGGTCAACACCAATTAAGCAGTGGTGGAGCCAAGAATTTATATTTTGGGGGCTAAACATAAAATTAGACAATTAATTTTTCCTCTGTGTATATATTAATTATATCCATACTAATAGTAATGTACATACAATTTAATAATCATAACCCAAAGGTGTATTATTTTTGAATTTCCGTCCCCTAAACTTGTCCATGAACCTAGATTTTTCAAATTAAATTATCATCCATTAAATATTGATGGGGATCAACTAAGTGTAGCCCGTCCTTGGTTGTCGTCCACATATTGATCACACCCAAGGAAAACCACAACAGAATGACAGAATGCATGAATAAGACCCTTCATTAAGAATAATGGGATCCACCAAAAAGAACTCGTCCATAGACGACTATGTTATAGACAATACCATGTTATAGACGACTATACCCATGGACGATCAAATTGTACATGGTAAATTCTACCAGAAATTCTCCAAATGTTCTACATAAGCAAAACATGACACGTTGCTTGGTACGTAGAAGGAATTCCATACACTTCATTCCACAAACCCCATTTTCTTCATTAACCACCGACATCATCCACGATGGTGATGGATCCCAAACAAGTAGACCTACGTCAGACTCTCTATAAAAGGAGCAAGTCCCATCTACCAAAAACAAAGTTCCAAGCATTTACTATTTTTCATCCTTGTGTCCTAGAGAGAAAACTGACTTAACCGTCGGAGGGTTCTTAGCCGGGTCACACTGGTCACCTTTGATAATTCTTTTTTTCTTTTCAGGATTCATAGCCATCACCATAGTCCGAAGCATTCCAGCCTATTGATTCTCAAATATCATCAAATATAATGACTAAAATTCTAAAAAATACTATTTAAAGATTGCTAAATAAAAGACAAATCATTCAAATTTCAATATATATTAAAAATCTAATAACTACAACCAAATAAATGTTATATTATTTTATATATAAATTAAATGATAAAAATTGTGAGGGGTTTGAGGACTGCGGAGGATTGGATTAGGGATTAGATTGCTTAATCCACACCCAAGGAGATAAACGCGCTCCGAAGATTTCTCCCACCCGAGGATGGAAGCATAGTCAAAACAATTGGCGTCTGGTGATGTTCTATAGGGTAAGGAGAGGGGGTAGCAACGAAGGCAAAGAAGAAGGGAGGAAGTTTCCTGGAAGGAACACTTTCCTCCTCCGCATTGAATGCTCTACACCAACCTTATCAGCTGCATTAATGAGAAAATGACCCCTGAACAATAACTTCACAGGTAGCAACCCTTTCCACCACTTTCAGCAGAATTTTGATGGGACAAGTATCCTTAGGAACGCCTAGAGGCATACAAATGGAGGGCTAGGATGCAAAGAAGGGGGATATAAAAGGAGGAGAGTCTCCCAGAAAAAGGGACGGAGATTTTGGTTTATGAAATAGAAAAAAGAGAAAGTGAACAGTACTTTATTTGGTGTAGAACTTAAACATTATATATAAAAAACTAATCCTCGGACCTACCCGAGGAGAGTTTTTTTTTTCTCACTGTCTACTTATGTTATTCCTTTATGTTACCCAAGGCTTTTCGGTCTTAGACTTGAACCTAGTTTTTGAACTACACTTGAAATATTTTCCCACTCTCTAAAGAAATTTTATTGTTTGGCCTTGGTTTGAAAGGCAAGGTAGCACTGTTCTTCATGGGTTTGGGCTTTTAGTTTCTGAGTACCTACAAAAATAATATATTTTAATCATATACATTTATAATATTATGATATATTGATTATTTTAATATTTTAAGAACAAATAAACATATGAGAAAAGTCAAATCAATCAAAATGAAAATAAATTAAAATAAAAGTACATGGTAAAGTGAGATTAGCCTACACGCCACACACTTGCTTTTGTAGTAAGGATTTTAACCACACACGGGTTAGCTAGTAGAGGAGGATAATTGCTTGAGAAGTGATACAATCACAATATTTTTACAATAATTTGACAACAAATCTTAATTAGTAAGTTATATTTGGTTCTAGTTTTAACCCACAACTTAAATAACTTTTTTTTTTCTCATGGGTAACAGTCCATAACAACTCATCACTTAGAATTTGTTGTAAAAATATTGTAAATATAACACACAGTGTGGCTTTGCCATTGAAATTGAGGTAGACACAGTTCATTTTAGGAAAAAAAAAAATTTATAAAAAGTATCAAATAATTTTAAAATAAAAACAATTTAAACCTTTTTAAAATTTTATAATTTGTTTCATAAAAACTTCAAAATAAATTAAGGGAAATATTATATTATATAATTTATTTTTGTAATTTATTTTACTTTAATTTAATTTAAGTATATATGTGTGTCGAGTTCCCTTCTAAAGACTTGACTATTTATGAAAAAAAAATTAAATAAACTTTTTTTTTTTTAAATTCGATATTGGAGGAGTGCGGATTTGAAAATGCCTAGTTGAGCTACAGATTATTTAGATGTGGAGTAGGTGAAAAAATCTGTACATGTTTACTGTTAGAGATACCAAGTTGATCTACAAATTCATTCTCAAAAAAAAAAAAAAAAAAAAAAGAAGTTGATCTACAAATTATTTAAATTATGGAGTAGATTAAAAAAAAAAAAAAAACTCTTACATGTTTACTATTATAACCTTGGTGAAATATGGATTGAAATTGAAAATTGAAAAAAAAAAAAAAGTAACTTTCAATTTCAACCATTAAATTAAATATATTTAAAAAAAAGTTAAAGTTAAAAAGTTGCAAAATGAAAAAATGAAAAAATTTTAGTGAAAAAAAAGTGAGTTATTGCATCAAGGTATTGTATGTGATCACAATCTATGAAATATACGTAGAGCTGATACTATACCTATATAAGGTTTATCATGTTCGAGTTAAAAGGGTTATAAAAAATCATTGAATTGTCTATATTCATTCTATATCGAATTTTTTACAAAGGATACAGATAGGTTTAACTGGATTCAACCAAGTCAAACCTGGCCGACCTTATCACTTCGATTATCGAAATCTATTCATCTAATCAAAATGATTCACTATAAATAATTAAAGACATAGCATAGGTGTCTTTCATCGTTCAAAACATCAAACAAAATCTTTACCTGCGAATCTGACTTTTCTTACAAAAAAAAAAAAAAAAAATAGAGAGAAAAAATGGCGGAAGTGAACCAAGTGATTGATTGCCACACTGTTGAGGCTTGGACTCAGAACATTGAAAAGGGAAATGAGTCTAAGAAACTGGTATTGCCATTTAACAGCCACCCTTCATTTTTTTTCCTTTGTTTGTCGGTATAGTGTTTTTCTTTTCTTATTTGATCACTATTATTACTGGCATATAACCGGTGTATATATACGATACAATTAAAAATAATTACAATTACATACATATATAGGTTTAAATTATTCCTATCATAAGAGTTACACATTTTTTAAGTTATAGATATGTACATGAATTTTATTCTTTCTTTTTTATATACATATGAGTTTACTCCTTATTCTAATTTTTGTTTATTGAGTTTTTGATGATTTATTTATATTAAACTCTTCTTTTTTTGCACAAAATTAGCTTACCTAGAATATTTGTAATCAACTTGCATTGACTTTTTTTTTTCCTTTCTTAAATTCAAAGCGATAAATTTCAATAACGTATTCAAATGATCTAGATTTAGTTTTTTCTAAGAGAGAAAAGCACTAAACTAATATTGGAACGGTTTTTTTTTTTTTTTTTTTTTCTCCTTGAGACTTATCACCCCTTATAAATTTCAATTAGATATCATCATTCCATGTTACAGGGTAAAAAAGTTTTTTTTTGAGAAAGTACAGGGTATAAAAGTTAATTGCCACACAATATTTTGAAGATATATAACTTTTATTATACAAAAAAAGGTATTGGTATTGTCTCTATAATATATTTGTAGCTTTAGTCTAATTAGATATTTTTGAATCCTTGAATGGCCCCATCTTGAATATTAGAATTGGTTAACTTTTGATTAGAAGTAATTTTTAGCTATTTCCGGAGTACAGAAAATGATACTCCCTTTTCTTATATTCATAGTGGAGTTCACTCATTACATTTATAATGGGGTCCACTGTGAATGTAAGAAGAGGTAGCACTATTTCCCCGTGCTCCAGGAGTACAGTACTTAAGAAATTTCCTTAAGTTAGATGCTTTAACATACATATAAAGTGTTTGTTTGGTTTTTTAGAAACATTATATCATTGGGGGCAAAGAAAAGAACTTTGTCCTTGTAGCAATTAACTTTATGGCTTAACTAGTTACAATTCTTTAGGTGTTATATCATATGTTTAAATTAAATTTAACCATGTAATTGAATTGACTAATAAGACATATGATTGAATTTAATTGTTGTTAAGGGATATAATATTATTTGTGTTATATTAGCCAATAGGGTATTGTCGAACTATGCCTAAGTTTTGCACTTAATGTTATTAGTTAGGAAGCACTGACACTTCATTTGGGGTGCCATATATGTGTCATACCTTTGTCATAACAATCTCTTATTGGCTTAACTTTATGGCTTAACTAGTTACAATTCTTTAGGTGTTATATCATATGTTTAAATTAAATTTAACCATGTAATTGAATTGACTAATAAGACATATGATTGAATTTAATTGTTGTTAAGGGATATAATATTATTTGTGTTATATTAGCTAATAGGGTATTGTTGAACTATGCCTAAGTTTTGCACTTAATGTTATTAGTTAGGAAGCACTGACACTTCATTTGGGGTGCCATATATGTGTCATACCTTTGTCATAACAATCTCTTATTGGCTGTATCATATTATAATTTTTCAAAAATTGCTTGTGTCGTAGTATCGAACCTGTACCAGTCCGAGCATCCTATGTTATCAGTTGCGCGAGAATTGAGTTTCCATTTTCCTGTTTTTAGCTTTGTTTTTGTCTTGATTCATAGAATCTCTTGAAAAAAATATTTATGCCATTTACTAAGAAAGCTGTATGATAGGTGGTGGTGGATTTCACAGCATCATGGTGTGGACCATGCCGTTTCATTGCCCCAATTGTGGTAGAGATGGCTAAGAATGCTCCTAATGTCATATTCTTGAAGGTTGATGTAGATGAATTGAAGGTAAACAAATCTATTCCTAACATGTTTCTAATTAATAACCTAATCTGATTCTACATTAACTGGTATGAAATTGAAATTCCTGCGTAGATCAATTCAAACCAATATATGTATGATTTTAACTTTTCTGCAGACTGTAGCTAATGAATGGGCTGTGGAGGCGATACCAACCTTCTTGTTCTTGAAAGAAGGCAAATTAGTGGACAAGGTTGTGGGTTCAAAGAAAGAGGAGTTGCAGATGACTATAGCAAAGCATGCCACTACTGTTGAATGATATGTAATATGGAGGATATATAAACCCCACTACTGTTTTGAGTTTTTTCTAGTTTTCATTGGATAATAAGAATAGAGCGATGGCTCTAGTAGTAGATGTCTAAAATGTGTGCTTGTATGTAGCTACAAAAATTAACATTGTTACATATTTTGTATTTATCATATGTTATTCAATATTCGATTTACAAACTTATTTCTTTATGTATAAATTTGAATTACAAAAACTTAAAATTTAAATATTTGATTGATAACATAGCTATTTATCTTTGATTTTCTCAGAGTTTTGCAAACACGAAAGATATAAAAAGAAAATGTAATGCAATGGTGTTGTAGGGGCAAGGGCCCAAGATCATACAATGGGCCTTGGGCCCCGTATGGGAAGTTCGACCACGTCCGAGGAGAAGACGTGGGTGCTAAAAGGGTTCCCGGCCCAATTCATGTGGACCTAAAGATGTTTAGAAGGTGGTCCGAGGAGAAATGTCTCCTCGGACGTAACAAATATGGCACAGGCATGCACTCTGCATGCTAGAAGGACCTCCCCAACGGGCATTAGTAACAAGGATAAGTCCTATGGGCCCGTGTGAAGGAAGGAAACATTGGGTGTCCAAGAAGAGACTGCATCTACCACATTAAATGCATTGTAGCCACTTTTCTGGCCGCATTAATGTGGAGAGGACCTGTAAACAGTGCTGCCTTGGCTACAACAACTCACAGAAAGATATGGGGGATATCCGATGGGATAGACACTCAAGTGAAGGTCCAGATGATCAACAAGTGTAAGACCCTGATGACTTCAAGAAGATTATATAAGAAAGGGAAGTCCCCATGAAGAGGGGGACGGAAAAAAAAGAAAGTGAGAATAGAAGAACGGTGCAAGAACCATAGTTTATGAACAGTGACTCGTGTTCATTCCATGCGTCTTCTCAGACCAGAGATCTATTGATGCGAAGGGAATTTTTTTCTTTAGCTAGAATATACTTCGTTAAGGCCTAGTTCTATAACTCACTCTCTACAAATTCATTGTTTTTGGGCTCCTTGGACCAGAACCCCATACCTGTTGGGCCTGGGCTCCAAATTATGACCCTACAATTGGCGCCATCTGTGGGAAGAACTTGTGCCTCAGCAAGTGAGACCGTTAGAGATAGAAGGATCAGGTTTATGCCAAACGGGACACGCAGACTCCCAACGGCAGGACAACTTTCTAAACCTCGAACAGAAAAGAGATCAAGACAAGCGACGAGAGGGTAGCGTAGATACCTCCCACACGAGCAGAAGTCGCTCGAAAGGGAAATGCCATGCATCCTAAAAGCGGGATGATAATACGGCTTTACAGCAAGAAATCGACGACTTGAAGAAGAAGTTGCGCCGAGCGCAGCGAAGGCGTCCTTCCCCCAGTTTGAACACCAGTGATGAGGAGGACAATGAGTACAGGCGAAGGTCGAGAACCCCGCCAAGTGAAACCTTCTCTTATGAGGAAGAGCAACCTCATAAACTCGGCCACAAAAGTCCGTCTTACAAGGGCCTAGTAAACGATGCCATGAGTAAGGCCCAGGACCGCATCTCTTAGTCACCCTTCACGCGTAGGATAAAGGGGGCTGAACTTCCTCGGCGGTTTCACCAACCCACTTTCGCCATATATAATGGTCGGACGGACCCCGTAGAGCACGTAAGCCAGTTTAACCAAAGGATAGCCGTCCATTCTAGAGACGAGGCATTGATGTGCAAAGTGTTTTTGTCTAGTTTGGGGCCTATGGCGATGAGATGGTTTGACAGCTTCAAGCCAAACTCCATAAATTCTTTTAAGCAGCTAACACAGGCTTTCGGTTCTCGCTTCATAACGAGCAGCAGGGTTCCTCGGCCCTTAGATTCCCTCCTATCCTTGTCTATGCGAGAAGGAGAGACCCTGAAGGCCTACTCGGATAGGTATTGGGAGATGTATAATGAGATAGAGGGAAATTACGACGGCGTCACCATCAGCACATTCAAGAGAGGCTTGCCGACCGAGCACGGTTTAAGGAAGTCCCTGATTGGGAAACCGGTCACCAGTGTGCGCTAGCTCATGGACCAAATCGACAAGTACAAGAGAGTCGAAGAGGACCAACAGACGGGAAAGGGCAAAGCGAAGGTTATCCCTCAAGAGAGGAGGGACTTTAGGTCGGACCGATTTAACAACAGTAACCGGCTGAGAGGGGATTACTCGGGGCAGTCTGGATCCACCGGAGCACAGGCAGTCCATGCTGTATTCCGAAAACCATTACACAAGATCTTAGAGAAAGTCAAGAACGAACCGTTCTTTCAATGGCCAAGTAGGATGGCAGGCGACCCCACGAAACGTAACCAGAACCTATATTGTGAATACCACCAAGAACTGGGCCCCACCACCAATGACTGCAGAAACCTGAAAAACCACTTGGACCGGCTGGTCCGAGAGGGAAAGCTGAGGCACCTCTTACAGCATCCTGTTGGACGATAAGAGCAGACGAGCGTCGAGGCAAGGCAAAGCACCTTGAGACCGCCCATTGGCACGATAAATGTCATTCTTGCCGCTCCAGGAAGAACCGGCTCCCATCCTTTCAGTGATGTCGGTGGCCCGACTCCCTGTTGAAGCTGACGACCGAGAGTCTAAGAAGGCTAAAGGGATGGCCTCGCCCATACTTGGATTCTCGGATGAGGATAAAGTTGGAACCATCCAGCCCCACGACGATGCTCTAGTCGTCACACTTAGGATTGGGGGATATGACGTAAGAAGGGTGCTAGTCGATCAGGGCAATGCCGCGGAGGTAATGTACCCCGACTTGTATAAGGGGCTGAAGCTGCGACCAGAAGACCTGACAGCATATGACTCCCCTTTAGTGAGTTTTGAAGGGAAAACTGTTACTCCAAAAGGCTAGATTAGGCTGCCTATACAAACAAGCTCGGACATAGTGGAGGTGGACTTCATAGTGGTAGACGCATATTCGCCCTACACCGCCATTGTAGCCAGATCGTGGCTTCATGCCCTAGGAGCTGTATCATCAACCTTACACCAAAAGGTGAAGTACCCGTTGGAAGGTCAGGTCAAAGAAGTGATAGGGGACCAAGCCATGGCCCGGCAATGCATGGTGTCCGCCATCTCGCGACGACCGAGTACTGAGCCCTCTACCTCCGTTGAGAATGGCTTATAGCAATTAACAACCCTTGCCCTGGCCTTGGGTGGTGGGGGACCCGCCGAGGAGGCAAGTTGTGAGGATTTGGAAAAAGTTCTTGTGGGCTCCGATCCGGAAAGATTTTTTTAGGTCGGCTCGGAACTGCCGCCCTAAGAGAAGGAAAAGCTGATTGATTTTCTCAGAAAAAATGTGGACGTGTTTGCATGGGACACCTATGAGGCTCCGGGGGTCGATTCGAATTTTATTTGCCACCATCTTAACGTTAGTCCAACTGTGACACCTAAGAAACAACCTCCTCGCCGACCGTCGAAAGAGCATGCGGATGCGGTGAGGGAGGAGGTGATGAAATTAAAGAAAGCAGGGGCTATCAAAGAAGTTTTTTACCTCGAGTGGCTGGCCAATACAGTTGTGGTGAAGAAGAAGAGTGGGAAGTGGCGAGTCTACGTGGACTTCACAGACCTGAATAAGGCCTGCCCGAAGGATCCTTTCCCTATGCTTCGGATAGATCGATTGGTGGATTCGACCATAGGACATCCTCGAATGAGTTTTTTAGACGCCTTTCAAGGATACCATCAAATACCCCTGGCTACCGACGACCAAGAAAAAACAGCTTTTGTCACCCCCGTTGGAAACTACCACTATAAGGTGATACCCTTTGGCTTGAAGAACGCCGGGTCAACCTACCAGAGGATGATGACCAGGATGTTTAAACTACAAATGGGTAAGAGCATCGAAGTCTATATAGACGACATGGTGGTGAAGAGTAAGTTAGTGTCCGATCACGTGAGAGACCTCGGCGATATCTTTGAAATTCTGAGAAAATACAGGCTGCACCTGAACGCGTCCAAATGTTCGTTCGGAGTTGGATCAGGGAAATTCTTGGGTTATATGGTGACCCATAGAGGTATTGAAGTCATCCCCGACCAGGTTAGAGCTATCCACAGCATGCAGCCTCCTCGAAACCCCAAGGAAGTCCAAAAGCTCACCGGCATAATTGCCACTTGGAACCAATTTATCTCTCGCTCGGCGGATAGGTGTAGGCCTTTCTTCCTATTATTAAACAAGTGGAAAGGGTTCGAGTGGACTGAAGAATGCGCTTTAGCCTTCCAGCAGTTTAAGGAGTATCTGTCTCGGCCGCTAATCATGTCCAGTCCTGAAGCCGACGAGGTTCTATTCGCCTACATTGCATGGCCCCTCACGCAGCGAGCCTAGTGCTGATCCTGGAGGACAATGACATACAACGGCCTGTCTACTACGTGAGCAAGTCGTTGCATGAAGCAGAGATCCGTTACCTCCCCCTGGAAAAAGGCCGTCCTGGCAATCGTACAAGCCACGCGAAAGCTCCCCCACTACTTCCAAGCACACACCGTTGTTGTATTAACCCAACTCCCGCTCAGATCAATACTCCAGAGTGTCGATTACACAGGGAGAATAGCTAAGTGGGGGACCATTCTTGGCGCCTTCAACATTAGGTACATGCCCCGCACCGATGTGAATGGCCAAGTCCTCATGAATCTGGTAGCTGAGTTTGCTGAACCCTTACCAGAAGAAGGGGGAGGGGTACTGAGCACAGACGAAAAACTGGTCGGCACAGTCTCTCAGCAAGAACCCACTTGTTGGAAAGCATATGTTGACGGCGCGGCCAATCAAAGGGGCTCTGGGGTGGGGCTCGTCCTAATTTCTCCCGAGGGGATTACCATAAAAAAATCACTAAGACTGGGCTTCTCGGCCATGAATAACGAGGTAGAATATGAGGCCCTGTTGGAAGGAATGACTATGGTCAAGAAACTAGGCGAGAAATCCATAAACATGTTCTCGGACTCAAGACTTGTTGTGGGAAAAATAAATGGGGAACTGGAGGCAAGGGATGAAAGAATGTAAGAGTACCTAGTCCAAGCTAAGCGCTTGTGAGCGCGTTTTAACTTTTTCAGCTTAATGCATGTATCTAGGAGCGGAAACACCCATGCTGATTCTCTCGCCATGCTAGCCACCTCCTCGACGCAATGCCTACCTCAAGTTATACTCATAGAAGATCTACACAGGCCCTCGGTGGTGAAAGCCGAGTTTATGCATGTTCACAGCGTCAGGGCATGGCCTAACTGGATGGATCCTATAATACTGTTTTTAAGGGAGGATATCTTATCCGAAGAGAAGAGCGAGGCCAACAAGATTAGAAGAAAGGCTTCGCAATTCTGGTTGTCCGAGGACTTGAAACTGTATAAGCACTCATTTTCAGGACCGTACCTGCTATGCGTACACCCAGATGCCACGGAGCTTATCCTAGAGGAATTGCACGAAGGAATTTGTGGGAGCCATACCGGGGGTAGATCCCTGTTCCATAGGGCCATAACCCAAGGTTATTGGTGGCCGAACATGTAGAAAGAGGCGCATGAATACGTGAAGAAGTGCAACCAATGCCAAAGGTTCGCCCCAAATATACATCAACCAGGCAGGACCCTCAATTCGCTGTCCAGCCCTTGGCCGTTTGCGCAGTAGGGCCTGGATATCCTAGGACCATTTCCTAAAGTAGTAGGGAACAAAAGGTTCCTTCTCATCAGCACTGATTATTTCACAAAATGGGTCGAAATCGAGCCATTGACAAACATTAGAGACATAGATGCCAAGAAATTTATTTGGAAGAACATCGTCACCAGGTTCGGAGTCTCTCACACCCTAATCTCAGACAACGGTCTTCAGTTCGATAGTAAGGCTTTCAGAAGGTATTGTAGCGAGTTGGGAATTGCAAATAAATACTCCACACCCGCTTACCCACAGGGGAATGGGTAGGCCGAAGCCGTTAACAAAGTCATAGTAAATGGACTGAAGAAGAGGTTAGATGACGCGAAAGGGAGATGGGTAGAAGAATTGCCCCATGTCCTGTGGACGTACCGCACCACACCGCGTAGATCTGCGGGGGAGACCCCCTTTTCAATGACCTATGGAGCTGAGGCTATCATTCCTCTAGAAACAAACTTCCCAACGCTGAAGACCAGCACATTTTGTTCTAATGTCAACAACGGGCTGCTGGAAAAAAGCTTAGACCTCATCGAGGAAAGAAGGGAAAGAGCAATGGTCCAACTCGCCTACTACCAATATAAACTTAAGCAAGGTTATGATGCCAAGGTGAAGCTAAGACCACTAGCACCTGGGGACCTGGTGTTAAGAAAAGTCTTGGGCACTGCAAGAAATCCCGCGTGGGGAAAGCTCGGACCAAATTGGGAAGGGCTATATCGTATCACCTCGGTGGCCGACATAGGGGCCTACTTTTTAGAAGATTTGAATGAACATGTAGTGCCACGTCCTTGGAATGTAAATAACCTGAAAATGTACTATTATTAATGAAAGTTCGTCTTCATGGTACTATCCACCATGCATTCTTCTTATCTAAGTGTTAAACAGAACCCAAGTCCTGCGTGGTTTCTCGGACCACAGGTTTGGGGGAAATTAACCACTACGCAGTTCTTATCTAAGTGTTAAATAGAACCCAAGTCCTGCGTGGCTCCTCGGACCACAGGCTTGGAAGAAATTAACCACTACGCAGTTTTTATCTAAGTGTTAAATAGAACCCAAGTCCTGCGTGGCTCCTCGGACCACAGGCTTAGGGGAAATTAACTACCATTCTTTCATTCATACTTAGTTGAATTGCTTAAACTACGAGTAATGGTTTGTCCTTAGAAATCTAATAACATAGTCGAGGTTCATTCATAATGAAGGCAAAAATGGAAGCAGTAAAACGAAATTCAAAAACGAAATTCCAAGATGTATCATCTTACAAGCGTTAACAAAAGCTAAGGAAATGAAAGACAGAACAAAATAACTACAAGAAAAGCCCTACACTAATGTCTTAAGCTTTATCTTGGGCTGAGCTCTTAGCAGGGACCTCTGTCTCAGGGTGATCACCTCTTGCCGTGGGCTTGGGTCCGGCCTCCTTGGTTTGCACGACAACGTCCCTTATAATGAGGGCGTCCTCAAGCGACTTGTCCTTAGCTGGTGGCTGTACCTCCTCGTTCCCCCTTTTTTCTTCAGGTATGAGGGAATCTGGAGCAGTGCTCAGAGTAGAAGGGGGCTCCTCAGGAGGAACCGAACCTGAAATCTCGCAAATATTTTTAGGGAAGAAGATATTCTCAATCTTCCTAAGGTCGGAGTCCGCAAGAACTATCGCCCGGTCCAAGGCTACCCCCCAGGACATGGTGATGTAGTCCCTGTAGACCGCAGCCACCTCCTCGGTCAGCCTGGCCTCAGTATCCGCCACTCTGCGCTCATAAGAGGTTGCCACTACAGCCTCAGCCGCCTCTCTGGCCAAGCGAGCCGCCTCTTTTGCCTGTAGCAGCTGTGCCTTGAGGTCCGAGACCATTTGCTTCTCTGTCACAAGGTTTATTTCTGATAGATGAAGCTGTTGGCGCATGTCCTCGGCCTGCTTCGTTGTAGTCTTAAGGCCCGCTTCAACACTGTCTCGGGCCTTAAGTGCCTCTTTCATCTCCTTCCTCAGGCGCTCTTTTTCCAGCCTAAGAGCACCCGCAGCCTTCTTCGCGGCAAGATGGGACTGAACCTCAATGCTCAGCTCTTCCCGAGATTTCTTCGCCCATTCCTCAGCCACGAAGATTTGTTGGGTGACCTGTACAGGAGTAACGGAAGAATCATTAAAAGGAAAACGACGAGTAGACAAGCATGGAATAAAGGAACTGAACAAGGAAGAGTCTTCATATTACCATGGCCAGATCTTTCTTCAACGACATGAAGAGATCTGGTTGCCGGGTAGCTCGGAGCCCCTCCATGTCACGAGGCAGAAGGAGGGGTTGCTGTAGGGCCTCGGCGAGATAAGACTCCTGCCCTCGTTGGGACTCCCAAAGAGTTGCGTCCCACGAAATAGGGGCGCCTTCCAGCTCTAGGTGGGGGGACCAGGTGCGCTGCACCCTCCTAATAGCCGCCTCCTCTCGGCTATCAATGGACCTTGTCCTTGGGCTCTTTGCCCTTCTTCTATTGTTTGGCCTTTTCAGGGCCGACCTCACCTCCTTCCAATTCTTCCACTGGCCTCTTCCACCTCAAATTGGGAAGGGATTGTAGCACGGGGTCAGTGGAAGGAGGAAGAGGAGGGGGAAGCTTGGCTGGAACAGGCTCCTTGGGGGCATCCTTGGAAGATTGCCCCTTGTTCCTATTGGACAAGAGCCCCTTTAGACCGGACCTAGGTTTTAAGTCCATATCTTCCTCTTCAACTTCTTGGCTCAAGTCAATCCGAGCAATTACCAGATTAGGGGAGTGAGCCACCGAGAAGCGGCCAAGTTCCGAGCCGGAATCTGAGAGCTCTACAGGCCTAGTTGACACCTCGTCCTCCTCGGCGAAATGGAATTAGTCGATTTCAGCCTCAAGAGATGAATGCGAGGAGTCAACTCCCTCTCCCGGGACGGCTACCTCTTGTAGAACAAGCTGAACGGGCAGTTGGACTGGTGGTAGGTCTCTCCGAGTAAGGAAGCCTGGTTTGGAGACGTCGATACGGGCTAATCGGGGACTTCCAGCCTTTATTGCTTGACCCACGTCCACAAAAGTGCGAGAAAGGGGCTCGTAGTCCAAGATAAGGGGAGCGGCACGTAGTTGCCCGTCCTCACTCACAAAGATCTCGGACCTTAGAAGATAGTTGAGGGCTTGGACGTTGACCAAACTTATCCTCGGAGTTGTTTGTTCTTTGTCTGCAAAATACCCAAAGGGAGGGTTATGTCAGTCCGAGAAGGCAAATAATCAAAACCAAAACCAAAATAAGTGAAAGGAAAGCTCAAAACTAAGATCCCCGCCGAGGGATCTGACCCTATAGTGCCCCACCTGGTGTTCCCGCCCTAACTGGGCAGTGAAGACCGTCGTGCCATGCTCCGGAGACAATCAAATGGTCGTCCTTCAAGCCTTTATTGGACTTGGGAAGGCATGATATTAGCCTCACCTCGTCGGACCTGGATTTCAGGTAATACGACTCATTGAGGCAATGACACTCGTACAAGTGAACTACATCGTGCCATGAAAGGCCGAGGTTCATCTGTTCGTTTAGAGCGTCTACGCACCTTAGGATCCGGAACATGTTAGCGGCGCACTGGTAGGGGGCCAGCCTATGACTGCACAAATAATCCCTAGTTATCCTCCTCATAGGGATTGTTATTCCTCCTTCTATGAAAGCGATCATAGGAATGGCGACCTGTCCCTTCCCTCTCTTGGTTAAGATCTGGTCCGAGGAGCAGTATTTTAGACCCACTCTCGACGGGATACGGTATTTGGCAATGAAACCTTCCATACCGGCCGGAGAATCTACCATTTTCTGGAACTTATCCATCTTACTAACCTTAGGTGGTACGAAGAAGGTTTACTAAGAGAAGGAAGCTGAGAAGAACAACAAAGAAGAAAAACTAAGGAATATCGAGAAATGAACACTTACGGGAACGCAAATTCTAAACCTCCCAAGCTTTCCAAGCACCCGTCGGAAATTCTTACGGAAGTGGCTATGGACTTTTGAGTGTTTTGTGAGAGGAAATGCTGGAGTGCTCTGGAATGTTTGAGTAGCTCTTCTAAAAAAGGGAAGTAATTCCCCTCAAAAACCTTATATAGCAAGGAGAAACTGAACAGGGCTACTCCCGCCCAAAGAATTGGGGAAATCTCTACCGTTGATCAAGTGTCCCACCGTTGGATGCGGAAGACATAAAACCGCCTAGCGCAATTAATAACGCCTCGTGGGCTACGAAACGCTAGTGGCAATAATGAGGCACGTGAGGCTGTACTTCCACACGCGTGAGTCAAGAAACTATAATAAGTTATTCAATAAGTATCAAAATCCCACATTTTCTCCTCGGATAAGAGGGAAAAACCGGAATTTTGAGGGCCTATTGTAGGGGCAAGGGCCCAAGATCATACAATGGGCCTTGGGCCTCATATGGGAAGTTCGACCACGTCCAAGGAGAAAACATGGGTGCCAAAAGGGTTCCCGGCCCAATTCTTGTGGGCCTAAAGATGTTTAGAAGGTGGTCTGAGGAGAAATGTCTCCTCGGACGTAACAAATATGGCACAGGCATACACTCTGCCTGTTAGAAGGACCTCCCTAACGGGCATTAGTAACAAGGATGAGTCACACGGGCCCGTGTGAAGGAAGGAAACATTAGGTGTCCAAGGAGAGGCTGCAGCTGCCACATTAAATGCATTGCAGCCACTTTTCTGACCGCATTAATGTGGAGAGGACCTGTAAACAGTGCTGCCTTGGCTACCACAACTCACAAAAAGATGGGGGGATGTCCCGATGGGACAGACACTCAAGTGAAGGTCCAAATGATCAACAAGTGTAAGGCCCCAATGACTTCAATAAGATTATATAAGAAAGGGGAGTCCCTATGAATAGGGGGACAAAAAAGAAAGAAAGTGAGAACAGAAGAACGGTGCATGAACCATAGTCTGTGAACAGTGATCCGTGTTCATTCCATGCGTCTTCTCAGACCAGAGATCTATGAAGGGAATTTTTTATCTTTAGCTAGAATATACTTCGTTAAGGTCTAGTTCTATAGCTCACTCTCTACAAATTCATTGTTTTTGGGTTCCTTGGACCAGAACCCCATACCTGTTGGGTCTGGGCTCCAAATTGTGACCCTATAGGTGTATATGTCAAAATTAATATCCAATAAAAAAATAAAAAAAATTACATTTTATTATCCTAAATTATACCAAAATTACACTTTGTACTTTAAAATTTTCAAATTCACACTTTATTTCATTTTGCACCTCAATTTTAAGTTTGCCGTTAAATAATTCGTAGCTCAACTAGGCTAGGAATCTCTAATAGTAAACATGTACAGATTTTATCATCTACTCCAAAGTCAGAGGCTAGCAAATATATATATATATATATATATATGGTTACAAAGTATGCATCAAATTTAATCAGATTGAACCAGTCAAACCTTACCGACATTATCGATATCTATTCAATGGTTCCCAAAAAAAAAAAAAAAACTAACCGACCTTATCCTTATCGTTATCGATCCCAATTAAAAGTTAAGATTATTCTTTGATTGACTTTTACTTTACCTTTGACAAAGTATTAAATAAAAAAATTACTAATTTATTATATTGTATTATTAATGTAAAATTTACATTTAACATTAATTATAGGACAAAATTTCTCTCCAAATTAATTTAGAATGAAATTCTTTAAACTTCTCTTATATATTTTTTTTTGTTAGATCTAAAATTTGAAAATTTAATCATTAAATTACATATTTTTAACATACATAATGTTAAATTTTGTTTCTCCAAAAAAAAAAAAAATGCTAATTTTCATTCAAATCGAATGTTATTTACTATTCAATCAATAAAATTATTTTTTATGCAAAGTTTTTTCATTTCCCATAAAAGTGGTGATAAAACTTTCCTAAAATAGATTATTAACCAATACCTTAAAGGTACTTGTTAGCATGACCCTTTAATTAATAATAACATAGCTATATTGATCTTTGATATTCTTGTATATAATAAGAACATATAATTTAGTGTGCATTTGACATGGCTTAAAAAGCCAGCTTTTTTTACTATTTAGTTTATTTTTACTACTATTTATGGATTCCACTGCACTTTTTAATATTATTCATGAGTTTCACCATATTATTCCAGCTACCTTTTAGTTTAATCTACAGTATTTTCAACAAAAAATTTTCAGTTTTAGCTAAATAAGCTATTTCTAAACGGATACTCAACAATTAGATTTTCCTCTCTGAAATGCTCGAGAGAAACTTTAGAAAGAAACTTTTTTTTTTCCTAATTGAATGCGTACAATCATAGTTTTCAGAACCGGACCGGACCGGGAGGTCGGACCGTGAAAATCGGGAACCGGGATGAAAACCGATTTTTTAAGCATAAAGAACCGGATTTTTTGTTAATTCCGTGAACCGTTAAAACCGGGGTTGGACTGTACGAACCGGTGAGAACCGTGCGGTCCAACCCCTTAGCAATTTTTTTTTTTTTTACAATTTTATTTTACTTAATTAAATTATCCATCTCTTACAAGGAATAAAAAAAATTATAATTAAAATCCTTCAAAGATATTCAACTTTACTTCAAAAATTAATCATAAATTTTAATGTTTTCATGGTTATTATTTTATTTTATTAACTTTCTTATTTAATTATTAAATATATGCTTGAAAATCATTAAATTTCCCTTACATATATAGATATATTGTCAATTTTGCTAGTTCTATAAATTTAATATCTATATTTAGGCTTTAATTAATTATTTAATTAATTATGACATCATCACGGTTCGACCCCGGTTCGACCTCGGTTCGACCTCAAAAACCTTGAACCTCTCCCTTTAACGGTTCAATGAACGGTTCGGGTCTGAAAATCTTGCGTACAATACGGATTGAGATCCTCTAGATTTTCTAAGTTACTCTACCAAATAGATTTTCTTAAATCTTAACCATTCTTTAATAATTTAATGGTCTAGATTTTACCATGTCAGCATTCCACTAACAATAATCTTAATTGTTTTGTTTGTAATATTATTTTATAATTTTAAGAATATTGTTAGTGGAATGTTGATATGACAGAATCTAAACCCTTAAATCATAAAAAGAGTAGTCAAAATTTATAGAAATATAATGATAAAGTATCTAAAAAAATCTAAAGGATCTGAGTCTTGTACAATATATATACGTTTTTACGCGTATGTATAGGATATTGTACATTTTTATGCATACGCATATGCATACGTTTAATTTACAATGTGAAACTGTGAATCTGTGGCCGCGCCGCGTGCGCTGTTTGAAGTTCGTATTTGGTGTATTAAAGCGAAACAAAAATACTCTATTCCATCCTATGACGTAGGGCTATGCGTCACTCAAATCGCGTACGCACATTCTGAAAAATGGCAGTATAGTAATTCAGCTGCAAGTTGCTGGAAATTTTCGTAAATTAAGAGCAAAGGTCAGCTATGCTGCTATAAATACATAGCATAGGTTTCTCTCATCTCACCAAACATCAGAACAAAACATTTTTCCTGCGAATCTCAGCTTACTTACAAACAAAGAAAACAAAAATGGCTGAAGAGAACCAAGTGATTGGCTGCCACACTGTTGAGGCTTGGACTCAGCAACTTGAGAAGGGAAACGAGGCTAAGAAACTGGTATTCCATTTAACAAACACCCTTCTTCTTTTTTGTTTGTCTGTGTAGTTTTTTTATTTATTTTTTAATTCAATTATTGTTATTATTATCATTTTGGGGTCTTTTGAATTCTGGGTTTTTAAGGTTGGAAGGGATTGTTACATGATTTAAATACATGGTCTTTATTGGGTTTGATTTGGTACTTGGGATTGGCTCAAATTCTTGTTTTTATTTTTATTTTTATTTTTTCTTTAGAAAAATATATGCATACCTGAATTGAAATCCCAATAATTGATTAAGGGATTTGGATAATCTTAGTTTTGCCTGATTTTGTTTGTTTGTTGTTTTTTAATGGCCACAATATAACAACTGCTTTTTTAATGGTCAGAAGAATAAAATATTTGTAATCAACTTGCATTGAATTTTTTTCTTCTTAAATTCGAATTGATAAATTTCAATAACGTATTCGAATTATCTAGATTTAGTTTTTGTAAGAGAGAAATGTACTAAACTAATATTGGAAAGGTTCTTGAATTTCTCTTTGGGACTTATTACCCTTATAAATTTCAATTAGATATCATCATTCCATATAACAGGGTATAAAACTTAATTGTCATACAATATTGTGTATTTTTAAGATTTATGACTTTTATTATAAAAAAAAAGTATCGGTATTGTCTGTATAATATATTTGTAGCTTTAGTCTAATTAGATATTTTTGAATCCTTGAATAGCTCCTTCTTGAATGTTTGAATTGGTTTACTTTTAGGTTAGATGATTTAACATGCATATAAAGTGTTTGTCTGGTAGATTTAGATATTGGTAAAGCAATGTGCTCAGAGAATCATTATATCATTGGGAAAAAAAAAAAGAATTTTGTCCTTGTAGAGATTCGTTATGGCGTTATGGCATAGCTTAGCTAGTTACTAATAAGACATGATTGAATTTAATTGTTGTTAAGGGATATAATACTATTTGTGTTGTATTGGCCAATACTGTATTGTCGTTAATTGTTGTGTGAGAATTATGAGTTTCCATTTTCATGTTTTTAGCTTTGTATTTGTCCTAAATAAAAAATATGCCATTTACTAAGAAAGTTGCATGATAGGTGGTGGTGGATTTCACGGCTTCATGGTGTGGACCATGCCGTTTCATTGCCCCAGTTCTGGCAGAGCTTGCTAAGAAGACTCCTAATGTCTTATTCCTGAAGGTTGATGTGGATGAATTGAAGGTAAACAAATTTATTCCTAACATGTTTCTAATGTGCGTAGTTCAATTCAAACCAATATATGATTTTAACTTTAAAAAAAAAATTTACTCGGCTGTCTGCAGACCGTAGCTGAGGAATGGGCTGTGGAGGCAATGCCAACCTTTTTGTTCTTGAAAGAAGGCAAATTAGTGGACAAGGTTGTGGGTGCAAAGAAAGAGGAGTTGCAGCTGACTATAGAAAAGCATGCCACTTCTGTTGAATGAAATGTAATATGGAGGAGAATATACGAACCTCAGTACTGTATGAGTGTTTTCTAGTTTTCATTTGATGATAAGAACTGAGCTACTACTACTCTGGTAGTAGATGTCTAAAATGTGTGCTTGTTGTATGCAGCTACATTTTACCTTTTAATATTTATGGTTTTAAGTAATGTGAAGTAGTCCACAGTGCTTTCGTTTATGTTTATATGATACTTCCTTTTTTTTTTTCTTCTTCTTCTTCTTCTTCTTCTTCTTGCACAGTCGTTATGTTGAAGACATTAAAGCATATTGTAATGCTTCTAATTATCATTTGTTGGGAAATTATAAACGTTTAGTATAAAATTTCTCTTTGTAGATTGTTTCTCTTGCACGCAGACGCACTCTGTGGCCATAGAAGTGGTGGTTTCCTTGACATCTGACTATTGGCTCAAAAGGGGTATTACTTGTTAGCAAGGCTGCTAACTGATTATGGTTTAATTTGTAAATTGCAGACCTGATTTTGACCTGCACTGGTCAAACAAAATCTCAATCCTCGTTTAGCCATCCTAGTTGCTTAGGCCATGAAGCCGTGTTTAAAATTTCAGACCGTGCAAAAACCAGTGTATAAAATATGAGTTTATAGTTGGGGGAGTCAGGTGGACTGAATGGTTTATAGAATCAATTGTTTAAATTTAAGTTTTTGTAATTTAAAATTTATATTTATATAATATTAAAAGCTAAAGGGTAGCATTTAATGTTGTTGCACTCACGTTGACTCACATCAGCAGTCATGTCATTTCTATCATCTTTTATATAGATTTTAAAATAGTTTTTGACAATTTTAAAATACTAATAAATATAAAATATTTTCCTGCCCTATCTCCGCTTAAAAGCCACTTCTTATAAATTTAATTCCACCATAAAGCCCAAACCCAAAACCTTTTCAATTAAAACCCTTTCTGAAACTCTGTTTTCACAGTTGCAACTTTCATTCCTCTCTCCCACATTCTGTTTCAGTTTCACCGTTTCATATTTTGTTCATTCCCTTTCTCCGTCTTTTGTTCTATGGTTTCACACTTATTTCACGCCAGCCTCTCTCCCTTCTAACGATGGCCTCTTTGTCTCCCTTCCTTCCTGTCTTACTCTCCTCACAGTATATAAATATTGACAGAATCAGGATGATTGAGTTGAGGTATCTCTAAATCCCTGTTTCTTTTGTGCTTTGTTCTTTTGCTTGAATTTTTTTTTCCTTTCACTTTCTAAATCATTTTTCTTAGGGTGTTGAATTTTTTATTGGTGGGTTTTTTAATTGGAGCTCTTACCTCTTTTGGGTCTGTTCATTTTGAGTTTTTTGATTGTGTCTTATCCTGTGAAAATTTTCTCTTATTGTTAGGTATTGTACATGGCAGATGAAGTGCATTTGTTTTTGGTAAAAAATTGAAGCTGGAAGAGGAAAGCATGGTGGAGAAAAGAAATCGAATTTCTTTTATCCATGATTGATTAAAAGAAGGAACAAATATGGAGGTGATAAATATGTTCACAACCTGTGTAATTTTGACCATGTTAATTTCCTCTCAAATGTTTTTTTTTTTTTTCTTTTATGATTTGATCCTCTCAAATTTTTTTTTTCTTTTTTTCTTTTATGATCTGATAGATAACAGTAACTCAGCAAAGATTGGTATATTGCTAAGTTCGTGTTGACTAGTAATATATAAAAGATGAGTTTATGAATTGAATGGTAAATAACAACTAATTAGCATGAATATTGGTATGCATGTTAAGGCTTAAGAATATATAAAACATGTAATCCAAAATTTTAAAATACAAATTCAATAACAAATTATTAGATAGTGTAACATTATTTAGAGTTATACCAGTCATATATATATATATATATATATATATTTTGTAGGACCTATTTGAAAAATAGGTAGCTAAAATCAAAGGGATTTTATTTATTTATTTATTTTTTTCGTTTTTGGTGGAAAGGGCTTATATATCTCATTTTATACCCTTATAGCACTCTCATCAGGTGTGCTAAATGTGCTAAATGCTATAATATTTGGCATTTGGCACATCAAACTCCAAAATATGAGTTTCATCAGGTGTTCTATATGTGCCATTTTTTTGGAACATGCTACAGTACGCTCTCAAATTTGAGAGCATACTGTTCACCTTTACTATAATTTATATTACTTTTTTATTCTTGCTGGGCCCACTGCCTCTGTCTCCTCATTCCTTCATTGAAATGTATCTGCTCTCTCTCTCACTTCATTTCTTTGCTCTCTCTCTCTCTCTCTCTCTACTCCACGTCACTGCCTCCCTCTCCAACGAAACTCAGGCCGGAGCATCAAGCCACACCACGCCACACCACACGAACCCGATCTACACTCTCAGATTGCCGTCCACCAACACAGCCACACAACCCGACGAAACTCAGGCCGGAGCATCAAGCCACGCCATGCCACACCACACGAACCCGATCTACACTCTCAGATCGCCATCCACCAACACAGCCACATAATCCGACGAAACTCAGGCTGGAGCATCAAGCCACGCCACGCCACGCCACATGAACCCAATCTACACTCTCAGATCACCGTCCACCAACACAGCCACACAAACCAGATCGCCTTCCACCAACACAGCCACATAAACCTGATCCACACTCTCAGATCACCGTCCACCAACACGGCCACACAAACCCGACCCACCACATCCACAACAACCCATGCCCTGATCACCACGCCACGCCACCGAGCTTGTCGTGCCATCCACCACGTCATCGGAACCTCCCACCATCGGATTTCTCTTAATCGGCCTGCAGTGGTGGGTTTTTGGGTTTGTTTGATTTGGGATGTGGGTTTGTTTGATTTGGTTGTGTTTTTTGCCGTGCCGATCTCTCTGGTTGTGTTTTTTTTTTTTTTTTTTTTTTTTTAATTGAGGTGGCGTTGGTGGATGTGGGTTTGTGCTGGTGGTGGTTGTCGGTGTTGTTGCGGTAGTGGTAGTTGTGCCGTTGTTGTTGACGATGAGGATGAAGATGATAGGGAGTAATTAATATATTATTTTAATGTGTAGTAAATATTATTTTAATGTATAGAATTGAAGTATAGAACATCTGATAGATGACATGTTGTAAAATGATGTGTTAAAATAATAAAGTAAATTTTTAATATGTTAAAATAATAAAGTAAATTTTTAATGTGTTAAAATGATATTTTTTATGAGAGAGCTAATGGGAATACTCTTAATTGGCTGCAAAAGGCCACTAAAGTAGAGGTCTCTTGGGCCCTCTCCGGTACAAGAAAAGTTATCTAAATTATTAATGATTGCCCACTCTCTTTTTCAGTTTGTCAATATATACATCCCAAGTCTTTGTGGAAGGACAGCAGAAGTAAATTCCAATATTGACCAATAAAGTGGAAGATGAAAGAACATGAAACATAAGGCTAAAGTAACGAGTAAGGAATTTATCAAAAAAAAAAAAAAACAGTAACGAGTAAGGAAGGCATTATTGTATGGGCCAGCCAGGCCCCAAAGCTCCTATTGAGTATTGACAAAGGGAAAGGATACTCAGTTTCACTCTAGGATGGCCCATGTGATAGCAGTAAAGAGGACTGGATAATGGATAATGATAAGGAAAATGCTAGGGACGCAAGTCACACAAGAGGTCTTATAACTATTGTCACAACTCAATTATTGTATTATAGATCACAACTCGCTACATGGTGAATTGTGACAAAAGTTGTGAGACTTTATATATCTCTAGCATTACTCTTATGATAAATGCTAATAGAAATAAATAATGTTCAGGAACACATTTCTTTACCAAACTAATTGCAAGTTTGTAACCCAAGCTAGTTGCATTAGGGAAGGCCATCATTTTAGTGTCCCTGTGATATTCCAATTTGATTGATTATGTGATGTGTGTGAATGTGTAATGAGTCCCACATCGGATATTTTCTGGATAGATTTGGGTTTTATTAACAATTACAATGAGCCTTAATTGTGACTAATCTTTTTGAGGTATAGTGCAGATGTGGCTAGTACTTTTCCTTGGGTTGTTACATATGGTATTAGAGCCGGCCCAGTAATCTCATGTGAGCTCAAAGACACTACCCTACAAAGTGGGTCCTAACGAAAACATTAGGAATTTAAGTGGGGGAGATTGTGATGTCCAATTTGATTGATTGTATAATATGTGTGAGAGTGTGATGAGTCCCATATTAGGTATTCATTGGGTAAATCTGGACTTTATTAACAATTACAAGGAGCGTCAATTGTTACGCTTTTTCTTGGGTCGTTACATATGATATCAGAGCTGGCTCAATAATCCTGTGTGAGCTCGGAGACACTACCCCACAAAGTGGACCTTAATGAGGACATTAGGGATTTAAGTGAGAGAGATTATGATGCCCCAATTTGATTGATTGTGTGAATGTGTGATGAGTCCCACATTGAGTATTTACTGGTATCAGAGCCATGTTCTAGCCAAAAGTATGGGCTCCACATGCGAGGACGTGTGTGCCCGTAAGGGCATGCCCTAGCCAGAAGTATGGGCCCCACATGCGAGGACGTGTGTGCCCATAAGGGAGGTAGGGGGTCTTGCATTTCATGAAATCTCACATCGTCTAAGGAAGCACATGTGGATGTGCTTATAAAGAATGACCTTCCTTTAATATGTAGAAGCCTTTTCCAACAGTGAGAGAGAACAAAACTGTGAGGGGTATAGGTCCCAAAGCGGACAATATCTACACAGTTGGGGCAGAGTCATTACAGCCCACTTCTATTCTCAATGTAAGAAGAAAAAGACATTACAGGCAGGGCCTCCCTATGCTAGTTACAGTTGGATTTAAGAGGGCTTAAGATTGCTACAGTACACAAATCTCTTAATGGAGCTGAAGACTTCAACTGGGTTATATTATAATTCTGTATTGAACAACTAGTTATTAAAGCATTTTGAATATATTTATTTGATGAGAAAATAGGCTGAATTGGGCTTGAAAGTAAGCCACAAACCTATTTAGATGTCAAGATTTTGGGGTTGTGCCTGACATACTGTTGTTAATAACTTTGTAGATATATCATATCAGGCCATCCATGATCCAACACAAAATTTCAGCCACCAAATCAGATTGTCTATTAGTTAAGTCCATGTTAGGCAAAAGGCAGTTGCTAAGGAGCAGCGGTGAAATGGCAATTTCCCCCTATTTCCATTGAAGTAGGGAGAAGTAAGGAAAAAGATGTTTTGTTAATAGGAAGGAGAGTGTTTACTAGTACAAATCTTTAAGATGGCAATGTAGTATCATACATTAATAAGTGAAATGTAACTTACAATTCAGTGGAAGCGCTTGTGTCTTTACACAATAATCGCTCTTGAAGCATATATTTTACTAATACTCAATACCAATTGTGCTTAACTATTACCTTTTACTACCCATAAATAATTTCTTATATCGCCAAAGAATCACAGATTATTTGTAGCTTGGCATAAAACAAGGAATAATTTTTGGTCACCAATCCCTTACTGAACCTTGCCCATCCACCACAAAGTAATTGCAGAAGCATATTTTCCAGAAAAAGGAAAAATATTGCCTAGATGAGATACCCCTATCTATATGTAACTCGTTGAATCCCGCATTAATCATGATATTGAAAGTTCTTTTCCTGTAATATTACCATTCTTGTTCTTCATTTCACGCTTAATTGCTTCTTGTCATATGCAGGCTATGATAATTTCACCAGAAAGTTTCTACCTGCTTTTTACAGTGTTCTCATCTCCTTGAATTGGTTTCGGTGCCTGTACTCGCTGAAGAACAAGTAGCTTCCACTGATAATCGCTTCAACATGGCAGGACATGGATCCGCCCCAAAGGTAGTATTTGATATGGTAACCAAGCAACTCTCCTGCCCCATGCATTTCTGTGAAATACATGACGTTAAGAGATGATAGTACAATTTTTTTTAACAGAAGATTTGCAAGTTTATAAAACCACAACTAGATCACATATATTACAGAAAAAAATAAAGATTGCAGTTGAGGAAGTGCCTTTTTTACAACTTCAAGAGAGTTTGGTGCATGGCAGGTTCCCTTTTGGAAACTTCCACAAGTTCCGGAAGGAGTCCCAAAACTTGCAAATTTAATAGTTGATATGGACTCTCCTGCTGCACAGCGCAAGTGAACCTTGGCCTGGTGAAGCATTTTTGGTTCACCATGGCCCTCAGTACTAAAATTCTCAATAGTTGGGTGGTGCTCAGATGTATCAGCACAAACACGTGTCACTGATCTCCGCACAAGAGAAATCTTTGATACATCCCCACCAAGTTCCTCAAAAACTACCAACAAATTTTGTGTTGGCTTTAACCAGGACCTTGGAACATGATACCTGAATAATACATAACGTAAGTTAAAGAAGTATGAAGAAATGTCTAATGAACCAAGCTCAGCTTGCCTTTTGCCCAAATTGCGATCTTTGAGGGCAGGTATAAAGATTTAATTGCTATGTTAAATGTTTTGATAAGCAGCGACTAAGAATCTAATACCATCTTTGGGTTGGTTGGTCACAACCAAGTTGGCATTTTGTGGGCCTGAATGTCCCAGAGTAGCTACAAGTATTGCAATCGCCTTTTGCATACGCCATCCAGTATCTTCCTATGCTCTGTCCATTGATCCACACTTGACCCTTTCCCATGCTCCGCATGTCTAAAGCCAGTGGCTCATTTCCTTTAGGTGCATTGATATAAGCCTGCAATTACCAATTTATTTAGCTTCTAACTGAACTCGTCTGTAAAACTAAATATTTTGTCTTGTTCCTCCTCCTCCCCTCCCCCCACCCCCACCCCACTTTTCTTTTAATATGTATTTGTTGTTCTCCTACCTTATACCATGTCAGAGGCTGATGGCTTTGCGTAGCTAGTGATCCTCGGATCCAATCAACAGACGAGGCTCCATTAGGAGAGACCAAATTCATTGCCTCTCCTTTTAGGCCAACCTGTATACAGAAGATACTGTGAGACTAAAACTTTTGGGATCAAGACAAAACATAAACAAATAACTGAATAAGATGTTCCTGCATTTGTGTTCATATAACTGCTCTGTCTGACCTGGTAGGACCATTTCTGCCATGATAAGTCTCTTTGCCCCTTGTCAAGACCATGTAGCAACACTGGACCAAGGATTCCTGTTTTCCATGTCTCATAATGGAATCCGACATTCTTCAACAACACAGAAATTTAGAAGTCAGTACCTGAAATAACTTAATGGCTTATGCTTTTGCCATGTTAATGATCTAGTTGGGTCAAGTCCGGAAGAGCTTCTGCAGCCCCATGTTAAATGACCCGAAGATTAGGAGAATGGACCAGTTAACTTGCAGTTTGACAAATGATTAAACTGCCAGATTTGCATTTGGACAAAGTCATGGATGGGGCACTAACCGGTAATCCCACAGCTATACTGAGTAGTGCAATTTTATTTGTTCCAGCATGCAGGTTGACGGATCCAGTAAATGTGAATTGCCTCTGCTCCCTGGTCCCAAAGGTCGACCCTGTAACAAGTTATAACACGACATTACCAAACTAAATTTTCTGGTGTGAGAGTATGCAGGTACTAAATTTGAAGTACTAGTCCACTAGCAAAAGACAATATTTCATTTTGGCTGGGCTTCAAGTCAATTACTAAGGTTAAATTCAACAAACCTGAATATTGCCCATTGATGAATACGTGAACAGCATGCCCAGCTGACTGCACGCTAAGAGTGGGCTTTTGTCCTCGCAGAAATGATTCTGACGGATTAACGTCAACACTGAAATGACATCCAAACTAGAAAATTATACAAAGCTTTTTCAATATTAATTAAAAAAGGCCAAAATCAAGAATAGATCACATTGGCAGTCAGAACATGTGCACTCTAGGTGAATCTCTGTACAGTGTAAAGAGTAAATTGAGTATATGTTAGTAGGCCAGAAAGTGGAGGGAAGACTTTTAAATATAAAATTGTTTCTGCAAGCCCTGCAACGCTTGAGCTATCTTCCATTTCATCTCTCTCCCCCGTTCCAACCCTCAATTTCTCACCAATTCCTTATTCATTGTGTTACACAACCAATCTATAGTAATGAAGAGCGAAACTAAACGCACTTATATGGATTGTGGAAGCCACAGTCAGGTCACATTGTAATTTCACAAAATATTAATAAAACTTAGAGATAGAAAATAAATGCCCATTCTCCCATTTACTTTTAATTTAAGATGTTCTTTCATGATACCTTGGGAATCTCTTAATTCACTAATGTGAAAACATTATTTAGGGCTTTGAGATCCATTAAACTACTAATTGACAAATTAGGGGATAAGTATTCATGAATTGGATGATGTAGCAGCTCACCTGGTTATGTACCATAGATAGTCACTCGAGTCTCTGGTAACATTTACTTGCTCCAAGAGTCCAACAGTTGTCATTGATGACTGGTCCACTAGAGAAGAAATATCTTCACCATAAGTCTCCCATGAGAGCAATTCAGAATCGGTAGGCAACATTTGCATCTGTGAAGTTTGAACTCCCACCTTTTTGACAGGACAATTGTATCAGTCCTTTGTCTGAAAAAACAAAGCATAAAATAACCTACTCCAACACATTAGTTGTTTTTCCTTCTGACATGGATTGAGATGAAAGCAAGAACTTTACTTACCCTTGCAGTATTAAATACAGCGTTTCTGCAGTCAGGAAGGATGCTAATTGACCAAGGAGGCAAATCGTAATGCATGTTATTGAATAGTATCCTAGCAGCAGAAGTTGTGTGGTAGTTTGCAAGAAAAGCTGCACACCGTCCTCTCCCTGAAGAGAATACATGAGCCTGGGAGATGACCATAATTGAGTTAAGCATTTCCATTGCCAAAGTTAGTATTGACATGGATTTTCCAGCTAAGAGAAATAGCTGACCTGCTGATAGGTTCCTAAAGAAGTAACAACAGGATCTGAAGAAACTAAAGCCTGTTCACATAGCTTAATAGCTCGATGAAGCTCCTTCAAATGACCATATTTTGGTTGCCTGATCAAACCTAAACACAGTCATAGTTAGTTGTGACTAAGAGTTACAAAATATAAATTGACATTACCAAAGTGCTATTTTTACAGGGAAGGAATCAGGATCCAAAAAGTAATGAACTCAAAGCAGGATAGAATATAGAAGTCTTGTTTGAATGCAAGATGTGGCAACATATTCTGAACAATATTTGGAAGTCATTTGAATTCTTGGACTAATGTCACAATGAATTTGAGTTCAGGGAAACATATTCATTTGGGAAAACAAGAAAAGAATTATTTGGTGTAGTTTGGAAACCTTAGAAATCACTTGCAAAATACATAATTAATCCATGGGTTTGTGGGTCATTAATGAAATTTCTTGCTAGGCATGCCTACATGGTGAATACATTTAAAGCATCACAAAAATCTTAAGAAAATTTATAATGATGAATTTGAGCTCAGCTTTCTCACCATACTCATCAATTGGGGCATCATAGTCATAACTTGTTGTAATGAATGGACCTCCAGCAGTGCGTCCAAAGTTTGTTCCTCCGTGATACTGTCACAAGCCAGAAGTCATTGACTAAGACCTCAAATTTAGTGACAGGAAAAACTAGTCATTTTTAAAACAGAGAACTGATTCACACAAGATAACAAACCATGTAGTAGTTTATGTATGAGCCACCCTTTTGTATGAAACGAGCAACACCAAATGCCAAATCTTGAACTGGTCGTTGGTGAATTGTGCCACCAAACTCTGTGAACCTAATCATTAAGAGAGGGAGAGCGGGGAAATCAGAGGAGTATGTTTGCATTCATACTGTCAGCTTCAAATGTACCCAAAGCACTTATTTACCAGCCACTCCAAGCCTCAGTCCACATGGTAGGTTTGTAACCTTTATTGGGAGAGAAAGCATCACAGTAAAAACCGTTACACGCATTTATCTGTAGTCAAGATATGGAGAGACCAAACTCAGAATTTTCAGATGAGTTAAAAGGATTAGTTATGCAAGAAATTTTAACTGCAAGTTAATCTTCAAGATTTAAAACTATTCCAAAAGTCTATAATACTATAGCCAAATTTCAAAGTAACAATGGAATAGGTAGGTCCAGCATGTAAGAAGAAAAGAAGAGCTCACCACAGGGTCTGGGGCATCGTCTTCCTTGCACATCACCCATGGGACTCCTGTATTCAATCCAACAGCCATCTTTGCCGCCCAATTTATATACGCATGGCCAGCAGCTCCAAGTGCCTTGCTTTCAGGCCCATACTCGTTCTCAATCTATGCAAAGCAGAAGAAGAATATACTGCAAATCAGTTCATACAAGAACCATTCACTGCTATCAATGCCAAATCCATTGTTGGCCAAAACTCAAAAGTTGCTACTGCCTACCACACATATCTTGACATCCATCAAAACAGATACACAGGACCTAAAACTTTACAAGGCCATATGTCAAGAAGCCATACCTGAGAAAGGATAATGGGACCGCCTTGCGAAGCAAATAGCCTTTCATTCTTCATCATCTGGACAATCTTCTGGGTGAACCCTTGCATTGCCGTCTTCATGAAAAAACATTTACACAATTTTAATTATTAAACCAACATGAGCGTCATAATTGTTACTATGTTCCTTTCTTCTTTTTTTTCACTTCAATTTGACATATCAGATTAGGCCTCGAATTTTCAGGAAACAACTGAGGGAAGTAGAGGAAGAAAAACCTTGAAAGGCTCATTATCTGTTCTGAAGCTCATACCAGGAACATACTTCAACCAAACAGGGAATCCCCTGTATCAAATAGAGAATGACAGCCAAATCAACCACTCATACAAACTTTGGAAAAAAAAATCTAACATCAAGCATTTACTTTGCCATAAAGATAGAAAACATGTTACACATGTAGATCTTAGCCAAAACAAAAAAATAAAACAAAAGTGGAAGTTAATAGGTACCCAAAATTCCATTCTGCACAAACATAAGGTCCAATGCGGAGATGAGCATAGAGCCCTACTTTCTGCACTGTCTTAATGAACCGTACCAGATCATTCCTGCCCTCAAAATTATACTAAAAACCAAGTTCACACAAAAAGGAAAAGGCTTAGAACTAAAAGTTCAAAACATATGAAGTGTAAAGTGAAGAGAAGAGACCAAAACAAAGTGGAAGTAAGAAATGGTGCAGATCAAGAATGGTACATTGCCAGGAGAAGGTTCATGAACATTCCAAAACACATAAGTGTCTATGACATCCAAGCCTCCATCTTTAGCCTTCTGAATAAGGTCTTCCCACATCTAAACAATTACAAAACCCATTACACAAAAAGTCCAAACAGTCACAAAAATCCACAAACAAACCACTTCTTTTAGATGAATTCAAAGAAAAAAGCAAAAAGAAAAAAAAGAAAGGTTAGGGATATACTTCAGGAGTGCTTCTGGGATAGTGAATGGAACCAGAGATGAGAATTCTTCTTTGGCCATTGATGAGAATAGCCTTCTTATCGTAGGTGACACTGCATTGTGTCAGCTCAGAACCATGATACAAGACCATTAAAAGCAAGATCAGTAGCTTGGAAACCGAGTGAGTTTCCATATCTTCTCTCTTTCTCTCTCTCTTTCAAACTATGTGGATTGAAAATTTTGAAAGCGGAGCTCAGAGTGGCGAAATGTGTGTGTGGTGTGGGGAACGGAGTGAGATAAAGAAGCTCTGAGACTGAGCTTCTGTGATCTAGCTACTACTACTGTGCAACAATGGCAACACTTTGGGCTTCTCCTACTTCATTAAATACTACTACTGTCAGCTCAGTACAAGTAGTGAAGTACAACTTTTAAATGTTAAAGTTTAAAAATAAAATAAGGTAAAATTGAACATTTGTGAGTTGTAACTCAATTTATCATTTTTGTTTTAAAATTTCTTCTTTATATTATATTATTATCAAATAAATTTCATGAAACAGATAATGATATGTCATGAATTCCGTTATCACATGAACAAGTTTCCATCTATCATAATGATAAATATATTTTTGAAACAATATAAAATCTAAAGCAAAACATTTTTATGCATAATAATAAGTTTCAAATGAAAGTCAAAATGGGGAACTAAATATATAATTGAACCATAAAATAATGGTTATTTATTAGCCTTTTTTTTTTTTTTTTTTTTCAGAAATAATTACAATATATAGCTAATTTTGTAGCTGAACTATTTTCTTCTTAGACTCTCAAATCCTTTATGTACGATGAGATGTTAATTCAGACATATAACCCTTGGTAATTGTTATCTATTAATTAAAATTAGCAAAAGTGAAATTCGAATCATAAACACCTTGCACCATATGGGACTAATATTATTGGATTATAACTCTAACTCAACAATTAAAAAGTTCTTAAAAATTGTTGACAAGTGCTAATCACTAGAGATATTTAATGCATGTTTTTTCGCATGGTGCAAAATCATTGAAACTGATGTTTGTATGTGTCCACCTAACAGAGGACAAAATGGGTGACCCAAAAGATGTTTGAGATATTTCATCGTTTGTACATCTATATACACACAATTTTCTTCTAATCAGAGTAATTGGAGCCTGAGGATTAGATTTAAATGTTAGTGGGATAATGACTGCGTGTTTGGAATTGTTGAAAAAAGGTTTTACTTTATGTTTTGTCTTAGCCTTTTATAGATAAACAAATTTTTAGCTTTTTTTTATTATTATTTAACATAAAAGTTAATAAAACTTATATTTTTTCTACAAACACTTTGCAAATAAATTACAAAAAATAAGTAATTTTCAAATTAACACTAAGAGCATTCGCATCTAGTGCAATTTTTTTATTTTAGTATAAAAAACTACATTTTTTAATTTATATACTCACTTTTCAAAATACCTAACATTAAATTATTTATTTTACACTGCATTTCATTAAAATATTATTTTCTTACCAAAATTTTTTTTTATTATCTCCAGTCATATCTCTCTCTTCCTCACGAGGTGAAGTAAATTTTGCCAATAGATTGATTGATTGATATATGTAGTTTTTAAATTTAAATAGGTAAATTTGACTCCAACATTAAATTGTCTATTTTATACTATATTTTATTAAAATATTATTTTCTTTTTTTCATTATTATCTCCTGTCATATCTCTCTCTTACTTGAAGTAAATTATGCCAATAGATTAATTGATATATGTAATTTTTAAATTTAAATAGGTGAATTTGATACATTTTTCTATTATATACAGTTTGACGTGACTTTCCTAAAGGTCGTAAACCGGAACCCATTGTGTAAAGTTGTATTGTTTGCATATGGCATCATCCCTATCGTGTAAAATTGTTTTTCGTTATGACAAATTTTTAATCTTTCGTGATCAAGTTTGTCCAGCCTTGTCTGTGCCTCATGGCCATGGGGTTGCTGCCATGTGATGAGTCTTCCACCCTTTTGTTTTTTAACCTCTTCAATCTTCATTCATTCTTGGATCAACGACATCTGGACCTGTCATTCATTCACCACGTTCTGTTGTTTTTTTCTTTTTAGTTTTTTTAAGTGTTCTTTCTCTTTCGGTTTGGAATTAACTGATGGTGTCTTGTATTTACACTCACGGGCTTCACTTAGTCTTATATGTTTGGATATATGTAGGACTATATATATACCGCAAAAATGTTTTAAATTTTTTTCATCATATAAGTGTATTTTTTGGATAATGTGATGGGGGCGTTTTTGTATATATTCACGGGACATGTGGAAGATTTTGGAAAAAATTGGATTTCTAATAAAACCTAGGTTAGAGTTGTGATGTATTTTTATGTTACAACATCTTTCCCTTTTTCTTGTGTGTTTATTTATTTCTATAAAAAAAAAAAAAAGTTTAAATGTCGGCTAGAATTTCCTCTATTGCTGAGTAAGGCCGACTAAGATCCTCTAGACCAGGTCACAAAAGAGTTAGCGCACTAAAAAAATCAAGTACCTAATACACAATGATAATATCCTCTTTAGAGGATAACATATTGAAAGTGAATTTTTGGAGAGAGAGCCTCACTAGAGGTAGCAAAGTTACAATTGTCTTTGGATTTTAAGCTTACAAAAACTAAAAGAGCATTGGCAGCAAGCTCCTTAAAATAAGGTAAGGAAACAAAATAGTGAAGGAAACCCAAAAATTAATCACCCCACATCAGCTTACATACCTCTTCCATGTTTTGGGGTTTTGTTATAGACTACAGTTGTTCCCTATTTTTAGAGTGCATTATTCAATCCCTATTTCATTTATTTATTGTTTTTGTGTCTTGGTAAACTGTAATAAAGAAAATTTGGTATTTTGAATGGTGAGAGATATAATAAAAAAATGCATGACAAATTATATTTTAATACACTAAGAGCATCTACAGCAGCTATGGCATAATTTATGCCATTTTGCCACACCAAAGACTTACTTTATTATTTTACCACATCATTTTACAATATTCTATTTATCAGATATTCTATCATTTAATTCTATACATTAAAATAATATTTACTACACATTAAAATAATATATTATCTCCCCCCTATCATCACCATCATCAACAACAACCCACACCCGCAGATCAACCACCACAGCCCACAACCACCGGCCACCCCCACAGATCAAAAATCGACCACCAATATCAGCCACTGCTACCACCAAAAAAAAAAAAAAACCTCAAACAAACACTACATAGCCACAAATCTCACACCCACAACCCAATCTCACTCCCACAGCCCACAACCCGATCTGAGACCATCCCAAATCTCATAGCCATCCCAAATCTCACACCCACAACCTGATTGACCTACCACCATTAATCAAAATCAGCCAACCAACAACAATCAAAACAACCAACCACCAAAAGAAAGAGAGAAAGAGATCGGTGAGATTGGAGAGCGATGACGATGACGATGGCCCTTCTCGTCTTGGACGTCGGCGATGGCGATGGCTTGTGTGTCGTGAGCGGCAAACTCACAAGCCGTGGCCACCGTGAGCAGCGAACTCGCGAGCCTCGCCCATGCTGCTTGCGCCTCTGGTGATAACGGCCACCGTCAAACTGATCTTAAATTAAAGAAGAAAAAAAATCTCACCAAATGTGAAGAGAAAAGAGGGAATCGGTGAGAGAGAACCGGTGAGAGAGAAGAGAAAAGAATAAGTGAAGAGAGAGGAGAGAGAAAAGAGAATAAAAAATTATTAACCCATATACCATTCTTCGTCCGTATCGTTGCAAATTTGCTACGGTACTATTCACATGTGGCAAATTTTATGAGATTTTGTATATCTTATAAAAGAGGTTTTTGGTGTTTGGTATGCCAAATGTGCCAAATAGTTGGCATTTGGCACATTTAGCACATCTGATGGTGATGCTCTAAAAAATGTCAACTAGTTGAGTTATAAATCCCTTGACCTTGATGTTTTGTTGGAAGCAACAAAATGTGCTAATTAGTTGAATTACATGACTCTTGGTTTGAGACATACACTTATTCATACATGATTTCACAATTAATTGAGATGATAAATTGCAATTAATATGTAAATAAAAAAAAATACTAATATTTATGATGGAACCATGTGAAAATGATATTGACCCAATTAATTTCAATTATTATATCAATGAGTGAGAAAGGAGTTTGTGCCTAGGTTAAGTGGGTAACTCTTTTTGTTTTCGACAAATAAACAAGACTAATTCAAAAAGGGACATGATCAATTAACCACATGTACCTCCCTAATTGAAAGGAGTTTGTACCTAGGGTGAGTGGGTAACTCTTTTGTTTTGGTTAGGAGTCTGGCGTGAGTGAAAAAGTAAAGTGGTTAGACAGAATAAGAAAAATAGGTTCTTATCCTAATAGGGAAACAAATATAGGTAAATTTATGCCAATACACTAAAAGATGTCAACTAGTTGAATTACAAATTCCTTGACCTTAATGTATTTGTTGGAAATAACAAAATGTGCCAACCAGTTAAGTTACATGATTCTTGGCTAGAGACATACACTTATTCATACAAGATTTTACAATTAATTGAAATGATAAATTATAATTAATATGTAAAAAAAAAAAAAAATTGTGCTTACGATAGAACCATATGAAAATGATATTGACCCAATTAGTTACAATTGATTATATCAATGAGTGAAAAAAGAGTTTGTACCTTGGGTAAGTAGGTAACTCCCTTTGTTTTGGACAAATAAACAAAGACTAATACCAAAAAGGACACGATGAATCATCCACATGTACCTCCTTAATTGGACGATAATGACCTACCCTCCAAGCCACCTACACCTTACTTGTAGATATCTTTAAAAACACAAAGCAAATGTCTGCCTTGTCTCTCTTTAGATCTCCAACAAAGAAAAGGTACACAGGCTGGCCGAAGAGCACAACCCTAAGACAGCGGGGGCCATGCCATTGCTCGAATAACGTGGGATTCTTCTTCTTCTTCGACCGTAGTCCATTATTTGTAGAGCAAACTTCGGATCCTTTTATGTATTTATTACATCTTTCTTTATTTGTCTTCTTTAATTATGAAAGTAAGTTTCTTTACATTTTTTTAGTGCTCTTCCTTCATTCTCACTCCTTTTACTCTCATTCAAGAAATGGTACCCTATGTTAAATTTTTGTCATACTGTAGTCCCTCCTTATCTTAAATTTTTGTCTGATGCGTTCATTTAAATTATTTATTTATTTATTTATTTATTTTTGTGAACAGAAATAGGGATTTATGATATGGACTTGTCAGCCTAACGTTACGTGACGATAATAAGTAATATCACGTTATCACATGTATTATTGGGGCCTTGACGAGACTATTATCGTGGGCAGAACACATTCGTTGAAGTGCCACTATTTGAACCACTTAACTCCTGTCAAGTATCATGTGAAGTGAGATAAAGACTCCTACTAGAAAGCCACATTCTTGCGGTACGGTGGTAATTAAAATCTCTTTGCTGATTCTAAAAAAAAATCTTTGCCTAAAATTATTGATTTTGGACTATTTTTTTATATAATAGTAATGCAATTTTTTTTAACAAATTGTATTATCATAAGAGAGCATTAATTGCAGATTATTTTGCAATTGACCATACCATTGTTTTTGAATTTTAAAATGTCCAGGATCCAGACCATGCCAAGATGACATTGAGGGTCTGTTTGCTTTCAGCTTCTGCGTTTGGAGCTGCGTTTTGTTCCTTTCTTTTTTTTTTTTTTTTTTTTTTGGTTTTCACGCGTTTTGGTTTTCACGCGTTTTGCGGTTACTGTTCAATGAACAGTAACCGCAAATGTTGACTTCCTACCGTGAACAGTGCATATATGCACTGTTCACGGACCCACAAATTTCATTTTTTATCAATTTTTTCATTAAAAATGGGTCCCACAGCACTATTCACACATTTAAAAATTATTTTGCTACAGTGTTTTCAGTTTTCAGTTTTCAGTTTCAGCAAAATAAGTTCTATCCAAACACACACTGAATTCTATAATTTTTTTACTTCACGACAATTCTATAAGGAACTTGTCTTTTTTATTGTTTCATTCAATGCCCAGGAGCAAAAAAAAGAAAAAGAAAAGAAAAGATTCCTTCAATTCAAAAAATTAAAATAAGTGACCAAAATCTGAGAGTTGCTGGTCTTTACAACTTGGTGTGTTTTTACGTTTGTGAACACAATGTCGGCATCATTTTTTTAACATGGCATATACCATTACCAAACCCCTTTTTCAAAAACCAATTAATAGAATTGAAGTGCTTGACAATGAGGCCCATGTACTATCTCTTTCTTTAAATTCTTTACAATATAAAAAATAAAATAAAAGAACAAAACGTGTTGTGAGGGTTTCTTTGAATCTTCCTTTTCCCTTGGTAGTTTGTATTGTTGCCATATTTTTCACCTAATTTTGTTTTGCATGAATGACTTGACTTCCTTTGCTTTATTTATCTTTTTCAAGAAGTGAATGACAAAGGTACATGGACAAAGTTTATAGGTGTTAATCAAAAGCTTAAAGAATAAATTTACATGAAGTAGATATAAGTACACATCCTCACTTATTATTAGCTGTTGCCCATCACCTAAATGAGAAATTAATGGTGTCAACAAAATTAGCTGGAGCTACTATCTAATATCTATAACTATAAGGTATCTACTGACTACTGGTACCTTCAGTTCACAAAGCAAAAGTAATGCTCAACTTTAAAGACAGCCAATTAACTTGCACTGCAAATCAAATTCATTGACCTTTAAGAAAAAGGTATAATTATTAACAATTTTAGTTATCTAACAAACCTGGAGGTACTTTAATACTGGAATTAATTCATTGACTATTATGATGGAAAATTTTGCTTTCCTCAGCGATATCTAGAGACTGTACCTACTAATTAAATCTATGCCATGGCATGTAGAGTAATAATATGAAACAACTCTTTCAAAATAATGTTTACCAAAAAAAAAAAAACAAAAAAACTCTTTCAAAATAACAAAAATTCTCTAGCAGGCAAACTGGCAAAATCATTATTGACATACATACTTAGTAGTTATAAGACTTGTTTAAATAATTTAATTAATCTTGTGATTTGATACATGTGAAAATGGTCTTCTAAATTGTCTTGACGTCTCTTTTAACTTAATTTGGATGAAATTTTTATCTTTTTTCCCGACTTGAGGATTCCAACTCCTACAGTCCTACTAGTTTTTCTAATAGGCCTGTTGTTTTTACTCTAGTTTTTAGGTTTTGTAAGTTGTAAATTTGTTTTAATAATTAAAAAAGAAAAAAAAAAGGGGGGGAGGAACCTTCTTAATCAAAATTGGGTTTTTTTTAAAAAGAAATATTTAACAAAATAAGTGAAAGAAAAATCTATTAGAAAAAACCCCAAAAGGTTTGAAAAGATAAATATTTTATAATGTAAACTTGTCAAGGCTACCTGTTTGGTCAATAACGTTTAGAATTTTACGGGTATAAAGTTCAGGGTTTGTTAGGATTTAGGAATTTTAGAGAGTCTTTTTATTTTAGATGAAGGAATAAACTTGAGTAAATTCTGTAATCATTGGCATACAAGAACAAATTTTCTTTTTAATAAAAAATACTCCCAAAAGGCTTTAAAAGATTTAAAAATTTAGATGTACAGTAAGATATTAAGGCCAAGCTCATTTGTCATCATTACCCTCCTAATGCCTAAAACTTAAATGGATAAAATTTTCTTCTAACCTATTGCTTCTAAAATCATCCATGTATATCACATTACATGATTCATTAAATCATTTAAATAAGTAACTCAACTATTAAGTAGGTTATGTGATTAAATGTATACATGAATAGCCTTTTAAATTGTCGAATTTGGCTTACCTCCATTACTTTTTTAACTGAAAATCTCCTTTTATTTTAAATACACAATAGTAAGTGAGAGTAAGTTTTAATCTTCACATTTTATTTAGTTAGTGGGCGATATGATAGTTTCTTATTAAAATAAAAAGAGATTTCAGTTAAAAAAGTATTGGAAGTAAACCAAACTCTCAATTGTCCCGTAATGAGTTAAAAGAGAAAAACTTTTCTCTATAATGGTTTGAAAGAAAATCAATCCAATTAAAATTGTTTCCAAGGGTATTTGTTAATTCAGCTTCTGGAGTTGTAAAGTCACCCTTATCATCCCTGCAAATGTCACTATTAAAACTTAAAACTTTGGAAGGTCATAAATTTATCCTCATTTATATGCTTTTTTTTTTTTTTAATAAAAAAAAATGGGATTAAATTTGAAAAGCATTCCCTCAATTTATGTCAAAATTAACTGACTCTTTGACAGGGGTGGAGTCAGAAATTTTGGTTTGGGAGGGCCAAGTTGTGATGTTAATATATTTGTGGGGACCAGCCCAGAATAATAAGTTGGCTGGGCCTTGGGCCTGTTCGAGGACGATCTTGTCCGAGGAGACGTTGCGGCCCATAATCCCTGCCCAAGCCAACTGGGCGAAGAAAACACGTCCAAGGAGTGATTCCTCCTCAGACATCCCAAAGTCCAGATTAATGATGCATCCTAATTACTGTAGCCCTCACCCCAAACGCATAAAAAGAAAGAAGGCCCAAAATATCTCAGCAAAGGCTGTCACCACCACATTAAATACACCACAACTACTCTCCTAGCCGCATTAATGAAGAGAAGACCCCTGAACAGTGTTACCTTGGTCACTGCAACTCACAAAGAACTGGTAGGGGCGACTGATGGGACAGGTGCTCAAGTGGGGGTTTGGATGATCAACAAGTGTAGGGCCTAGATGATAGAAGAGGGCCTATATCATATGTAAGAGTCCCCCAAAAGAGGGGACGAAAAAAGGCGGAAAAGAGAGAAAAAGGAAAAGAAAGAAGTCATTGTATGAAAGCATGTCCATGAATAGAACTTCCACTTTCACATACATTTTCTGGTTTTACGTTTCTACATCCACTAAGAACATGCAACGAACCGTTTGAGCCAACTGGAACTGAGTTCTTCAGCCCATACTCTACAAACTTCATTGTGTGGGACTTCTTGGGCCAGGGCCTGATCGTCCAAGACCGGGTTAACGAAAATCGTGTCCCTACAATATTAGTTAAGATAAACCTCTACACACACATATAAATTAATTTACTAAGAGAATTATCATTTTTTAAATTTTAATGAGTATACAAAAGTTATGTATTTCTTCTATTAAATATGTACAAAAATTTATTATTTTTTACATGGTTTAATTTGTTAAACCTCTTAACTTATATGATTTTAATATAATTTCTTTTTCCTTTAAGAACATCATTGAAATGACTCAAAATTTGGAGGGGCCAACTTCAATTTTTACATGCTACATTTTTTAAAATGTAAATAATATAAATACTATAAAATAATTTTTTTAAATTTTGGGGAGGCCTCGGCCCCCCACGGCCCCACCCTTGTGTGTGGCTCCGCCACTGCCCTTTGATGTTCCGATTTGAAATTCTAAATCCTTAGAATTAGGAAAATGTTCCACTTTAGCCTTCTTTCCCACTTTTGTGAGCTGGTCGGGATGGAATTTGCCACGGAATCCACATGAGCCAAACACGTGCCCTTATCCATTTTCCACTCATGAAAATAAAGCAAAGGGAAATTCTTGAGTGATATGTCCATTACCAAATGACATTAGAGAAATCGATAAGCCCCACTAAATCGATCAAAGATCAAATTGCACAAGAGGACAAGAACCTTTTGGAGAAAATGGAAGACTAAATCCATTGCTACCAAATTCGAATCAATGAAGGTTATTGCACAATTAGCAACTTAAATATTGTTAGAGAGATAACACCTTAAATAGACTTTAAGTAAAATTTTAATGTAACAGTATATTGAATTTCCACTCACACGCGTATAATCTCTGCCTTGTGTGAGTTATTAACTAATTATATCTTTGTGAGTTATGAGATAGACTTCTTTGTGGGCCAAAAAACTTAAAAAAAAAAAAAAAAAAAAGAAAAGAAAAAGAAACCTTAAAAATGCTAGACCAATTTATTTAGTTTTACTGTTAAAAGTGTAGTAAAATATATTTATACTTTGAAAAAGGTGGTAAAAAGTGAATTTTTAAAAAGTTATATATAAAAGTTAAAAGCTGAGCTTATAAATTCAAGCTAAACGGACACAGTTTATTTCAATTCAACTTATTTGACTTTTTATATTTATGTGAGCTATAAGTATACTTATACTTAAAAAAGTGAAGTTTAAAAAAAAAAGAAAAAAAAGTGAAGTTAAAAAAAAATGAATAAACAAAATAAGCTAAAAGATAATAAATAGACACAAAATAAGTCAACTCTAAACTTAAACAAATAGAGTTCTTTTTTTTAGAAATACAAATAAAGACTTAAACAAGAGTTTCTCTATATTTAACAATAAAAGACCAAATTAAGAACCCAAAAAAATACTACTAACATTTTCCTCCCTTTTTACATGCCTTCTAATATTGAAAATTCAAAATTAAAAAAATCATCTAATTATTTTATTCAAATTAAAATATTTGAATAGTTCATGTTCAGTACATGCAATCAAGATGCCAATAATGAAAATGCAGTCATTCTCTTCTTCAATTGACATTTTGTATGGAATATGGAGGATAGAGGATTGCCTACTTAAAAATTGTTTGAACTCAATAAATTAGTAAAAAAGTTTTATAATCAACTTATTGTGCGACAACTAATAGAACTATTTACGTGAACTTTTATAATCAAGTTACCTATTGAATGCAATATAATTTATTTAATCATACATATGGATGGACTGTTCATATAGCTGAGCTGATCACAAAACTAGAGGGCAAGTGAACAAACAGGCCTATGGCATGGTTTAATGTTTAAGCAAAAATGTGTCGCTCTCCTTTTTAAATAATTTTGTGCCTAAAAGCACAAGCATGAAAACCATAAGGGAAAAGCTGGTGGTACACTGGTACATTTTGTTTTTCTTTTTTCTGGGGTTATGTCTGCCTTTTCATTTCCATAAGATTCAAGTGGTGATGTTGTTGTTGTTGTTTTTATTTATTTATTTATTTTTATAAATAAATAAATAATTAATTATTTTTTATTTTAAATATTTTATTTATTTATGTGGTTTAAGGTGGGAGGTGGGACAGGGTGTAACCATGAATTTTTAGGACTAGGAGAGTTAAATTAACTAATTAATAAAGTAAAAAAAAAAACTGAACACATTGGAAAATCAGAAAAAAGAAAAAAAAAAGAAAAAAGAAAAAAAAGAAGCTAAACAGGCATAGTTTCTAGAAAAGTCTGTGACCGAATTTACCACCAAAATAGTGTATATTTTTGTGTGGGGTGGTTCTAAATTCCAATGGGATGAGTTTTTTAGCGTACATGTGAATTTTTATATGAAAAACTAGATATTTATAATGTCGAACGGTGAATTATGTTATTTCACCTTAAAATCAATTAATGATGATAAAGATACACATTTTTTATGGTATTTGATGTCACTTACTTGCTAGTTTTTTTAAAAAATAGTTGTAGAGAGTCAAATCATAGTTACCAAGATATAATTTTTTTTTTTTTTGGTTGAATCCAAGATATAATTATTTTAATTGAATTATTGAAAAGATATGATACCTCCAATTTGATGTTAATCATCACCATTATTTTAAATGAAAAGACAGTGCTTTGCAAAGAAATGATAGATCTAGTATATAGAACAGTGCATTAGAGTTTGAACACTTTTAATTATCAAAGCGGAAAATCAATCAATCCTTTTTATGAAAAAGGAAAATGGGGTCCTCCTAATCTCTAAAAGTTACTTTTTTGTTTTGTTTTATGCATAATTTCTTTCTCTCTTCTCCCATATAAAAGGGGTTCAAATTCGAGTTTAGTAATGAGTACTAAATAGTAAGCAATGGTACACCGACACCGTTCATGCGCCGTTTGTTTCTCGTTACTTTCGATGTCTCCCAAGCCCATCAAAAGTCTCCTATTACAATATCTCCGTTCCGTTTACGTCAATACGAACCGTTTCCACTTGTCCAAGACAAGTTTGTTCTTGTTCATTAATTGCTTCATTTCTAAGAATCTCAGGTGTGTCATGTATGAGATCGTCACCAACAACGTAAACAAAATGCCAATTCTCAAATAATATCACAGTCGGTTAAATCACGTGGAATGATTCTTTTCAATTAGGATAGCATACCATATCTTTGGTTTTCTAGAGGGTCAATCAGCCTACTGAATTATTCATTATTTGATTAAAGATGGTGACATATATATATATCTATCCAATCTCCAACATGAAAGATTATGTCTAATTTCTAACGGGAAAGATTATACCATGTAATCGCTACACGTAGCCTTTCTCTTATAATGGGTGGACTCTATTGATATGTACGACCCACTTGTTTTGAGAGAGAGGTTACATGTAATGGATGCATAATATTTTTTTTTTCCAACAACTATGTCTCATGGCATTGGAATCTTAGTTAGTTGCTTTTTAATTTTTCCCTTTCACACAATTAAACTTCTTTTAGCAAATTAGATTGGGTTACAGATGGACAAGAATTTGCTTATGATCGTTGCATAAATTATAAATTTAGGAATGCAAAATTATTAACGATTTATATAATTGTTTTGGTGATATATTGTAGTTAATGTGAACAAAAGTTATGCTACTTCAATCACAATTTATCAAGTCAATATGAGTAAAAAAAAATTGAAAATTTTTTGAGTTAATAACATGGATGTGTTATTTAATAATAAAAAAGTATTTATATAATTTCATGGTATTTCAAATAAGTAGTAAAATTAGTATTGTACACGTGAGCATGTTAGGACTTGTGCTACTCATGATAGTACATAGTATATGATAGTATATGGTTTCATGAAACTTGTGTGTTAGGACTACCTCCTACAACCTTCCTAAACATTAACTCTACAAATTTGAAGGAAGGAAAAGATGTAAAAAATTCAAAGGATTTCTCTTATCAATACGTAAAAGGAGGATAATTATGGACCAAAAGACTTCATTTGGAAAAGAAAAAAAAGAACAAAAAGATGTGGAAAGAATATCGGTCTCTTCTTTTATTAGCGGGTTTCAGTTAGTTTAACTTATGATGCCCTTAAATAAGTGACTAAAAATAAAGTTTCGATTACACAAATAAAAAACTCATTGATATTTTGATTTGATTGAAAAGAACAATTATCACAAAGTAGATAACATATGTGCCAATTTTATCATACCTTATATCTATTTGAGAGAGAGAGTCTCTTTGATTAGAAAAAGGCTTACAAGCAAGTCTATTATCTTCTTTTCCATTATTAAATCCCTGAAGACTTGGTGTAATCTAAATACTAAAAGAGTAATGCTACAGACACAAACTATTTTACAACATTTTTACAAACTGCTTATGTGGCTTTAGTAATTTTCAAATAATCATTAACAAACATAAATGTGATGTTAGTGGTGGACTCGTATTAGAACTAATAAAAATTTGCCATATCAATAGTTTGTAAAAATGTTGTAAAATAATTTGTGTCTGTAGCATTACTCATACTAAAATTCATGAGTGCAGAGTAGCCAACTCCTTCCAGATTGCTATATTTGATTACTTTCCAAAATTAAATACATTGGTCCATCATGCGCACGTTCACATAGACATATTCGTACTTCGTTGAGTCTGGAAGTGGTTTATTGCAGTTTAAGTTTGTAATTCATTCAAATATGAAAAACCTGAACATGCTCTAAGAAGTACTTGGTATTAGTTGGTGAGTAATTGGTATTATAAATTTCTTTGAGCTGAATCCAAGTTCATGTACTAAGTCTAAGAGTTATCAAGAATCCCAGGTTCTGTCTGAAGAAACTAAAGGCAAAAGCAGGTGAAAGTAGATTCTTTTAGTCAAAATGAAATTTAGATATGGGGGTGCCGCACGGAACGCATGGGCATGGAACATTTTGTGCAAATTGAAGTGACTTTCGGTGGAGATTCTTTCAAAAATAGAACTTAGAATAAAGCTGCGTTTGGTAAATTTACAGTTTAGAGAATAAATTCTAACTAGAAGTTACTTTGGAAAGTAGTGTTTATCTTGAAAAAACCAATTTCCTCTATAAATATTTCAAACTCCTTCGGTTAGACTTGCAATACAACTTCCCAAGACCCATACTCCCCATTGTAGTGTTTCTTCCCATTCTTGAAAAACAATGGTAAGTTGATTGATCTTTGCTTTACTTAATTTTCAGCTACATTTCATTTGGTTCTGAAAGAAGAGGTAAACTACTAATTAAAGAAGCAATATTCTTTGGCATGCAGCATATTGAATTGTCATACTAACAAATTTGTGCATATATTTTCCTTGGTTTTACATCCTTTCATGCAAATTTTATTGGTTTACAATGAGTGTATATTGAATTGTGATGCAGAATTATGACAGATATGAGAAAGGATACGCAAACATGAAGCTGGTGGTAAAAGAAGAAGATTATATGTTTGCACCTGTTGAAACCTATGACAAGGTGACTATTTATTAACAGCTTGTAGCCTAAATTTCTAGATTTATATGGTTTCAGGCGTATACTATTGCTGAAACTGAGAAAGCCTCGTCATACATGAAGCAAATTATAAGAGAGAAAGATGACTACACATTGGCGCCTAATCGAGTTTTCAATCACGTTGAAACTAAGAATAAAGTGTGTTTTTAAATTTTCTTTTTAATATACTATACATATGATAAAAGTTTTTTTTTTTTTTGGGTTGAGAAACTACATATAATAAAAGTTAAATATTAAAAGATGCGGTTATGTTATGTAAATGTATATATAAAGCATACGATGTGCTTTCAGTATGTCACTGTATGACATGTGGTACTATATATTCCCATAAATACATTAAAATTATTAGTGTAATGTGTTTAAATTGAAATATTTATTTTGCCCAAGTTTTAAGAAGTATAAAAATACTACTTGGACTAAAATGTAAAATAAGTTTTATAATTTATTTTAATCATCTATCATGATTTTTTTTTCTTGGCAATAGAATTTTTGAAAATTTTATTTAATTAATAATATATTTAATATATATATATATATATATATTTTTTTTTTTTGTTTTGATAAAAATATAAAAGTTGATCTTGCAATTTTCTTTCACCACATAAGTTAAAGTAATTTTTGTTTATATATTTGTATAAATTAAGTAGAAATCAAATATATGCTTCAGGTGTTTGGCAATGCTGAAGTTTTCAAGGGTTATTCAAATATGGGGCAAACTGAAGATAATATGTTCGAACAGAACAAATTTTCAGGTGAATATGCCGACGTTGCCAAAGGTTATTCAAACATGAGACTGACTGAGGATAATATGCTCCAACAAAACAGATTTTTAGGCGAATATGCCGAAGTTGCTAAGGGTTATTCAAATATGAGGCAAAATGAGAATAATATATTCTCACGAAACAGATTTTTAGGGGAATATGAAACCAATAACAAGGTCAGTGATTTTTATGATGTTGCTTATTTTTTTTAACAAGTACGAAAAAAATCAATAATTGCATACATGTGTTATATATTGATATATATATATATATATATATATGGACCAAAAAATTAAATAATAATAATAATATAGATTAAAAATAAGAATATACGAAGTCTTATAGGCGTATACTACTGCCCAAAGATTGTCTCGTATGAAACTTGGGGCGTTAATGGAGGGATGCAGTTGATGATAGTTGCTATATATTTACTCTCTCTGCCATAAATATAGATGTGTTATAGTTTTTTTTTTTTAATGAACAAAAATGGGTAAGGGGGCGATTAACGTGGTAGTCTTACCTGATTGTGATCATAATAGCACCCTACCCGTTGAGTCCAGGGCTTTGCTAGGGTGCAGGGAGACCACAATGAGTTATGGCTTCCCAGCCTCACAAGAGACACAAGTGAACCTTGAGTTGATGAGGGAGATAACCTAAGTGAGTTTATATTCGGACTCGAACCTTAAATCTCACACTCAGTGCATCTTGTGCATCACCCAAGACCACTAGGCCACACCTCTTAGTGGTTAGATGTGTTATAGTTAGATGTATGGGAATACTGCTAGTTAATTTGATATTCATATATTTAAATGAATAAACTAAAATTAGATAAATCCAGGGGGTTGGCCAAGTTGGTTGGGCTCTTGGTCTCAAAGTGCTTGTACTAGACTCAACTAGGTGTGCTCCTTAGTTCGAGTCCTGCTCCCTACACTTTGAAAAGAATTTCCTGAGTTAGTGCTTTACCCCTTCGTGGGCCCAAAAAAAAAAAATGCTACAGGTGTTTGCCGGCAGTGTCCAAAATCTCTTAAAGCTTATTGAAATGATACTCCCCATAAATTTTTATAACAACACTCCCTTTAAAATTTCTATAAAAGCAACATATATATATATATATATATATATATATATAGAAGTCCATGCCTTCAAGTGGAATATTTCAATGGTAGAAAAAAATTCCTACCCTAAAAAATAGTGTCATTTATACAAACTTTGGGGAATTGTCATTTTGATAAAAGGGATGCTAGTGTAATTTACTTTTTTTTTTTTTAATTATTAATAAATGCATAAATGTATAGATTGAAGCATATGCAAATTCTTACAGGTGTATGCTACTGCCCAAATTGTTGCAAAGATACCTGTAAGCGTGAGCCAGACAGTCTCGTATGGACCTTGGGGTGGTAATGGTGGAGTGCAATTTGATGATGGACGCTACACAGGTGTGCGCGAGATTCACTTGGCGCGCACTGGTGGTCTTGTTTCCATTAAAGTTTGTTATGATCTCAATGGCCAAGCTATATGGGGAAACAAGAATGGTAGAAATGGAGGATTAACAGTGGAAAAGGTTAATAAACTAAGCTTAATAACATACGTGGCTAGCTCTAATATTGATTCAGACATATATATACAATGCTTTGGTAGTGATCTTAACTTTTGCTAATTGTGGGTTTGTTGTGGAACAGATAAGATTTGAATACCCGCATGAGGTCTTGACTCACATAAGCGGATACTATGGTTCAGTAATCTTGAGAGGACCTACTATTATTAAATCCATAACATTTCACACTAACAAGAAAAAGTATGGACCTTTTGGAGATGAACAGGGGATTCCATTTTCCTCTGCCTCAAAAGATGGGGTTATTGTAGGATTCCATGGGAGAAAAGGATGGTTTGTGGACAGTATTGGAGTCCATGTCTTGGAAGGAAAACTGTCACAACCTCGTCCTCTTTCTGAGGTAACTAGTTCTTTGAAGCTTAAGAAAATCAAATTTGAGCATTCTCTATTTGACATGATTGTATGTCACTCATCTAAACTTTTTATCTTATAGCAGGTTGTTTCTGGGCCAGTGCAAGGACCAGGTCCATGTGGACAAGGAGATCTCACGGTTGGAATAGTGAAAAAACCTGCTCCATATGGACCAGTGGGTCTCCGAGCAGGAATGGTGAAAGAACCAGCTCCATGTGGACTAGGGCCATGGGGTGGGGATGGTGGTCAGCCATTTGATGACAAGGTGTTCACTGGGATCAAGAAGATTTTCCTTACCAAGGGTGAAGCCATTTATTCTATTCAGATGGAGTATGATTGCAATGGCCAATCCATTTGGTCAGTTAAACATGGATGTGGCAATGAGGGCACCCCTCATCTGGTACTATGTTACACCTTGCTAATGCTTTACAATAAGAGCAATTTCTATCACACAACATTTTTCACAATTTGCAAATATGATAATTTGTGATTGGTCTAACAGTACAGGTGGTAGGTCTACTACCGCCACATTTTTTTATTACACATTAATCACAATTCACAACATATTATGTTACCAGTTGTAAAAAAAGTTAATGAAAAATTTTGTGTCAATAAACTTTTTGTTACAATTATGGTACTTTTGTCCTTTAATTTATTTGCTTTTTTGTTGTTGTTTGTTGTAATAGTGCTATATATAATTTTCTCTTTATGAAATAACAAACAGATCCAATTTGAGTACCCGCATGAATTCCTTACTTGCATAAGTGGCTATTACGGCTCTGTTGCTGGAGATGAATGTAGAAAAGTGATCAAGTCTCTCACGTTCTATACAAATAGGAGGAGGTATGGACCATATGGGGAGGAGAGTGGCACATATTTCACTTCCACAAAGGATGAAGGAAAGATAATTGGGTTCCATGGAAGAGCTTCCTCTTTCCTATATGCCATTGGAGTCCATATACAACCCTCGTTGAGTGATCGAGTCTGCAGGGAACCCAAAGGGTGCCCACCACAGTACCAGTTCAATTTTTACCAGTAATGCGTGTGTATGGAGTATGCACTAGAAGCCAAGTGATTGGTCCAAAATAAAATTCTAAGAGTGTTAAATGGAAAAAGACTTCCTATGTGGATCAATTATCAACTATTGGAACTTGTAATAAATAAATTTGCTACTTGGATTTTATTTACTCTTTTCTCCTTATTCTCTTTTATTGGTAAGTTGTGATTGGTGTGATATCACTTTTACATGAATCATATTTTAATACTATTTTTAGTGTACATTAATCACAACATAACACATCAATAGTTATTGAAAAAGGTTGTAAATTTTGTGTGTGATTATGAGTACCCAATTTAAGACAACCTTGGCAAATAAAGCATTTAATGATTGAAAAAAAATCTCAGTTAATCAAAATATCTATTTGAAATTCATCCATGTCATTTTGGTTTCAACTCCTTATTGCTTTGGGTTTGAGTACAGCCAAAAACATAAAATCTTTGAACTAATATACTCTCCATTTGAAATGTATTTATTTCATGATTCAGATTGACTATTACACATTTAAAAGTATATCTAGTGTTATATCATTTGAAATTTTAAATTATGTGACACTTTGTAGATGGTTAGATATAAGAAACAAATTTTTTAACTATAAAATGCACTTTCTCCTTTTCAAGTTTCCTGGAAGTTTACCGACCAACTTTTAGCCTAATTTGTTGTTAAAATCATCAATTCGATAATAATCCTTTGGATTAAAACTACTTTTGAAATTCATTTTTAACATTTACAAAACGTCCCCATTTCTTTTCTAAAAAAGTCGACAGACCTTTTGTCATCGTACATTTTCTTTGGGGCCTGTTTAATTGCTAAGGATTTCCGATTGTGAGAGTTATACTTGTTGAGAGTTTAAACTCATAAGAATTAAATTTTAGATAATTGGCATTTATATTATTCATATATACTTTAAATTTGACTCTTATATCATATTATTTTAGTAACTGAAAAGCAATAATTTGATCATTGTGGATAATTATTTTTAAATGATTGAACATAAATAACATCTTATTTGAATGAAAATAAATATTTTTGTTCTAAAATAAACTTGGAAATCCACTATATTCGATGAAATCTCGCCAAATCTGATGGATATCCACTAAATCCAATGAGATCTCCTCTTAATCTGGTGAGATCTCACCAAACCACCACTCCTCTTGGCCAACAAGAAGTTGAGTTTTCCTCCACTCAATCTGACTTGTAAACATCCTTATTTGTTACATGACCACTTTTTTTTTTTTAGAAAAGTTTTTTTTTTTGAGAAAAGTTACATGATCACTTAAGTGGTAGAATTTAATTTTGACAATATATATCTACATGCGTGTCTACGGACGCACGCATGGGTGATGTCTTTTTTATTTAAGGCCGATAAAGAATACACATTCAATACATGTGGTGATAGTGTCTTTTTAATCCATGTGCAAAACACGTGATCAAGAGGCCAATAAGGAAAATTCAGTCTTTTTGAAATTTTGATAATGAAAATGCAGGCATTCTCTTCTTCAGCCAACATTTTTCATAGACTATAGAGAATGGAGCCATCCTAAGAATATCTCCATTAGGAGTACGTGTCCCATAAAGAATTATCCTAATTACTAAATTATATTATATTTAGATTTATGTTATATTATATTATATTATATTATTTATTTAATCATAAGAGTGATAGATAAAATCCATCTAATTAAAATGTTATTTGGTGAATAGATGTTAATTTTGGTAAACAGCTTAAAAAGAGCCTTTGTTTTCCATCAAAAAGGTTTTCTAAGGCATAGACCATAGGCTAGAAGAGATTTCCATCATAAATCACTATTTTGCAGAAGCTTTTCGATCTTTTTAAATTACTTGAATAGTAATGCCATGAGGTATATATGCTTTATAGTTTCTTCCACTTTTTTAAATTTCTCATAGGCTTGTGCACCTAAAAATTACTTGAAACCAATATGATTAAACACAAAAGTGACAAAACTACCTGAACAAGGCAAGTGTGCAAACATGCCTATAGGCATATGGTTTAATATCTATGCAGCAAATGTGTCACTCTCTTCTTTTAAATAAGTAAATAACGTTGTGCCTAAAAGCACAAACATGAGAACCATCAGGGAAAAAAGCTGGTGGCACTTTTTTTTTTCTCTCCTTTTTATCAGAACCTAATTATTGCAAAGATATTAATTTTTTATTGAATTATTGCCGAGATATGATTCCTTTAGATTGATGTTAAGAATCATCATTATTTCAATGAACAGACAGTGCTTTGTAAGGAAATGATAGATCGATAGGTGCATTACACGTTAAATTCGTTAATTAACAGAGTTGGAATTCAATCAATCATTTTTTGGAAATGAAAAATGAGGTCATGTATGTTTAGCTTTTACTAATATCCACGGTCACAGATATATGATATGGTTACGAGTATGAATACGAGTATATGATATTCTTTGAAAAATTTGGAGTATAATATGTCAGAGATATGTGTATTAAATACTTATGAAATATATATTTAATATATTTTGTAGTATATATCAATTTAAGAGCAATAACAAATAATAAAGTGAATCTATGACCACTTAAATGATATATATAATACAAACCAAAATTCAAAAGAGCAAATAAAAGATAAATAAATAAGTGTTTAACATTGAAACTAATATGTAAAAAGTATAAATAAAAATTATTACACATTTAGGATATCTCTCATTATTGGGGGTTGGATACTTGGATTACAATGGTATTCAAGCCATATCACGGGCATACCTTAAACGTATTGACACTTAAAAAAAAAAACATGGTACAATATATATTCAATATAGGTACATGAGCAAAAATGAAGTATTCATGCATCCTAGAGTTTTTATAGTTTTACTTATGTTTTATAGTTAGTATTTATCAAAAAGATATAATTTTTAGTAACTTTTATATTGATTTATTACCACACCAAAAAAAAAAAAACTAAAATTTAGTTAATTTCAAATAAACTAAAATTAATATAAAAAATGATATAAAAAGCAAAAAAAAAAAAAAAAAAAAAAACTTTTTAAAACAAAAGTTGTTCATTTCTTTGTTTCTTTCTTTCTTTTCCCATAGCAAGGTTCAAACAATCAAACCCGAGTTTAGTAAATGAGTAAATAGTAAGCAATGGGACACCGTTCATGCGCCGTTTGTTCTCGTTACTATCGAAGTCTCCTAAACCCGTTAAATTGGTCCGTTCCGTTTACGTCGGACTACGAACCGTTCCACTTGTCCAAGACAAGGTTGTTGTTCTTCAATCTTTCATTACTTCATTTCTCAGATTCTCGAGTGGTGTCATCTGTGATATCGTCACCAACACCAACGTAACAACATGCCAATTCTCAAATAATATCACACTCGCTTGGATCACGTGGAAATGATTCTTTTCAATTAAGATATAAAATACTATTATATCTTTTGTTTATCCATATCCAATCTCCAAATGGCCTGTGGGCTGTGGCCCCATGGCATTGGAATCTTAGTTAGCTGCCTTTTCCCTTTCACATAAATTATATCAATCTTTTGGCAAATCAGATAGGGTAATCGAGAGGCAATCATTTGCTTATGGGCATTGCATAAATAATAACTTTATATACACAGAATTATTAACACTTAAAAAAAAAAAATTGTTATAGTGATATAATTGTTAAGGTTTTTTTTTTTTTTTTTTGAAGAATATAAAAGTTATGTTATGTTTGAAAATTTTTGAAATTTTATGAGTTATGCTTGAGATGCCATAAATTATACTTCATAACATGATTTGTTATTAATCATAAAAAAATATTTCAAATTAACATTTATGGTAATATATGGTATCATGGTATTTCAAAAAAGTGGTAAAATCATGTGGACTCGTGGTACTCATAATAATATAGTATATGATTTTATGGTACTTTTAGTGAACGTGTTAGGATACCCTCTATAACTTTTTAAATTTGAAAGAATGGAAGGATGTAAAAAATTCAAAAGAATTCCACTCTTATCAACATATAAGAGGATGACAATTTTGACCAAAAAGGACTCTTCTTCATTTGAAAAAGTAAAAAGAATAAAAAGAAGTGGAAAGAGTATCAACTGGCCTATGGTTGCAATGCAACATAGTGTTCCATTTGGCAAAAGCTCACCACTGTAATATGGATTATGGTATTGACCCAAATATTCATTCAAAGGTGCTTATTGCCTTATTGAGACCTTTAGGCTTCGGCCATGTGCTACCAAGAATGGTGGCTTTGAATTTTGGAACCAGGACAACAGGTTCGGTTCAATGTATTTTGGGGCTTTAGGCGAATGTGACATTTTCTTATACTTAAATATTTAATTTTTGAAATCTTTTTCATCTAAAATTTTTGCTATGTTTTGCTTATTACTAATTTACTAAAATTTTTTTTTATCCAAATATCCATTTTAATACTTTAAAGACAAAATAATATCCCTCTAAGATTCAATTAATTTTTCAAGTTTTTTTTTTTCGATCTTTTTCAAATATTTATGAATAAATTAAACATGATCTATAAAAGATTTTTTTTTTTTTTTTTTTTTTTTGAGGAACTGATCTATAAAAGAATTGAGATGCTAAACATGATCTATTAAACATGATCTATATGAATATCTTTCCGGTAGGTATTTGTAATTTACAAGTAAAACCAAGGTTATTAATTAGAATTGAGATCCTAAACAGGACCTACAAGAGGTCCTCATAGGCTAAATCATAGAATCGAATCGATGATCATAAGATTTTACTTTATGTGAAAAATAAAGTAAAAAATACTAGTAATAATGATATATTTAAAATAATCATTAAGTTGATCAAAGGAAAAGGGACATAACGCAACTTTCATGTCCTATTTCTAATAATTAAAAAAATATATTATATTTCTTTAACTACTAAATAATCATTAACTTGTTTGGGCAGATTTGATGGAGGGGCTAGAGTTGTATTTTTCTTGGGCCCAATTAGAATTAGACTCTAATATACCTAAAAAATGAAATTATATATGGAGCTGACGCGTGTAACATATCTCATCATATATATATATATATATATACATGGAACATTTTGTGCAAAGTGAAGTAGCTTTCGGTGGTGATTCTTGATATATTGGGTTTTGTCCTTGATTTCAAAAACAGAACTTAGAATAAAGTTGCGTTTAGTAATTTTGTAATTTAGAGAATAAATTCTTAGTTGACGTTATTTTGGAAAGTAGTGACTGTTTATCATGAAAAAACCATTTTTCTCTATAAATACCTCGAACTCCTTCGGTTAGACTTGCAATACAACTTCCCTCGTCCCATACATCCATTGTAGTGTTTCTTCTCATTATTGGGAAACAATGGTAAGTTGATTGATCTTGCTTTACTTAATTTCCAGCTACCTTTCATTTGGTTCTGTAAAGACGAGGATAACTACTAAAGAATTAATCTTCGGCATTCAGAATTTTTTTTTTCTTATTGTTAGAGAACCAAGCAAGCTAGTCATCTAAAGAAATAGTTAAATCATACTAACAAATTTGTGCAAGTATTTTCCTTTGTTTTACAATTTACATCCTTTCATGCAAATTTCATTGGTTTACAATGAGTGTATACTGAATTGTGATGCAGAATTATGAAGGGTATAACTCATATGAGAAAGGATACGCAAACATGAGACTGGTGGTAGGAGAGAATGATGAGGACTACGCATTTGCTCCTAATAACCGAGTTTTCAATGAATTTGAAACTAAGAATAAGGTGTGTTTTTAAATTTTCCTCTAAATATCATATACCATATGATAAAAGTTACATATTAAAATATGTGATTATGCCATGTGGTTCAATGAAAATATATTATAAACCGTTCAATGGTTTTCAAATTGTTATTATGCTCTCGACTTTCATTTGTTTAGGTGGTCAATTTTTTTCAAAAAAAAAAAAAAAAGGTTTTCTTCACAAGCGTATTGGGCAATTGAAAAAGGTCAAACATTCATTTTTTGTTGATTAGGAAAACACTTTCTTTAGGACTGAAAAATATTTTATGCACCTTTTAGGGGTTTTAAAACATTTTCAGCAAAACAAAAACCTCTGATATGACAAAATATCCCAAAATCTCCAACATAGCCAAAATAGTGTTAGAACCTCCATAATGCTACCGAAAATCTTCAATAACCAAAAATTTCCTTAAAGCCTCTAAAATGATAAAAATACTTTGGAAAATCTCTAAAAGAACCAAAATATCCTAAAAAGTAAAAACTAGTACAATGATATCTCTAAAATATCCAAAAAAAAATTAAACCTTAAAAATAACAAAATACACTAAGAAGTCTTTAAAATGACCAAAATACACTTAAAGTTCTAAAATAATACAATATAAATATCTTTAAAATCTTCAAAATGATGAAAATACTCCCGAACTTACAAAATGACGAAAATAACATTGAAAATTCCAAATTGAGCAAAATACCTTTGAAACATTTAATTTTAACAGGACTAAAATACTCTCCTTAAACCACCAAAATTACAAAAGTACCCCTTATAATTGTTGAAATTACAAAAATACCTTCAAAAACTTCAAAAATATGCCTAAAAACTTTGGGAACCGACCCCAAACTTTTCAAAGTCACACGAAAAAAAACTTTTGAATGCCCTTCTATAAATTTCAAGTTTTTGTAACTACGCACATGAATTTGTAAATTTAGTTAATAGTTTTTTTTTTTTTTTTTTTTTTTTTTTTCATTCTTATTTTGATTGTGCTTATTAAAATAATTTTATTTTATTGTATTTTTTAGGCTGATTTATTTGTTCTATAGTAATTTTTAATAACAAATTTATATTAAGTTTATAATTTTTCATAATAACCAAACGTCGGAAAATGTTTTATATGTGTTGTGTTTATATATTTGTATAAAGTCGAATCAAATATATGCTTCAGGAGTTTGGCACTACCGAAGCTTTCAAGGGTTATTCAAATATGAGGCAGACTGATGAAAATATGTTCCAACAAAACAAATATTCAAGCGAATATACTGAAGTTGCTAAGAGTAATTCAAACATGAGGCAGACTAACATGAGGCAGATTGAGGATAATATGTTTCAACAAAACAGATTTTTAGGCGAATATGGTGAAGTTGTCAATGGTAATTCAAACATGAGGCAAACTAACATGAGGCATACTGAGGATTATATGTTCCAGCCAAAAAGATTTTTAGGTGAATATGCCGAAGTTGCCAAGGGCTATTCAAATATGAGGCAAATTGAGGATAATATGTTCCCACCAAATAGATTTGTCGGGGAATATGTAACCAATAACAAGGTTGGTGGTATTTTCTGCTGTTGCATTATATATATATAATTCAATAATTGCATTCATATATAGATTAAAATTAAATATATATATATATATATATATAAATTCTTATAGGTTTATACTGGTACTGCCCAAATTGCCAAAGGATCCAAGGTTGTGTCATGTGGACCTTGGGGTGGCCCTGGAGGAATGCAATTTGATGATGGATCATGCTATACAGGCGTGCGTGAGATTCAATTAACACGCTCTGGTGGTCTTTTTTCCATTAAAGTTTGCTATGATCGCAATGGCCAAGCTATATGGGGAAACAAGAATGGTGGCAATGGAGGACTGACATTGGAAAAGGTGAATATCTTAATCTGTTAACACACATGGCTCCAATCTTGATTTAGAGATATATACAATTAATATTACAACACACTCCTTTTATATATATATATATATATATATATATTTTGTGGGCTGCATGGTTAGTAAAGTATGCATACTATACTATATATTGCATATACATATGTATTTTTTTTAATACAAAATAGACAAAAATACTCTAGCTGAAAATAAATCGTATATATTAAAGGTTTCTTGTATTATACTTATACGAAAATATTTTAACTTAACTAAAATTCAATACTTTTATAAATAGTATAATTAATTGTTTATTTTGGTCAAACGTTATAATATTATATTTAGCAATGAAATTATTAAAATTAATATTTTTAGTTCCATTTTTTATTATTTATATTAAACATCAACATTTTCATGTATTTATAATTTTCTATACTTTTGATAATTAGATCAGTCTATATATTGGATTTAATTTTTTTTTTTAAATTGCTTCTAATAACATGAGACAATAAATGCCTTTTTTCTTTTTTGTAGTAGCTAAATAAGTGCAGGAAAAAATTTATCAAACATTATCTCCTTCATTCACCTGTTATATTCCTTAAAAACACAGCTAAAATTTGAAGATAAATATTTACCAAATTTAACTAATTTTTTATTAGTTGAATTTTTATAACATCTTATAAAATTATATCAAGTTAATCTAAGCATGCTATTAAATCGAAATATAATAAAAGAAATAACATAACATATATAACCGTTGTTTTAGTCTTGAGTTTTCAGTTCAAATTTTAAATTTGTAATAATATATAACCGTTGTTTTAGTCTTGAGTTTTTAGTTCAAATTTGAAATTTGTAATATATCTATAGGTATATTTATTTATGATTTTTTTTTTAATTTCCATTTTTTATACTGTTTCTTACAATATATTTTGTTTTAATATCTTGAGCCTAATGAAACATGTACATAATTTGGTCTCATACAAATTATGGTGGTTTGTTGTGGATCAGATAAGATTTGAATATCCAAATGAGTTCTTGACACACATAAGTGGATATTATGGATCATTAATCTTAAGGGGACCTACAATAATCAAATCCATCACATTTCACACAAACATGAAGAAGTATGGACCTTTTGGAGATGAACAAGGGATCCCTTTCTCCTCTGGCTCAAACGATGGGATTATTGTAGGATTCCATGGGAGACAAGGATGGTTTATTCACAGCATTGGAGTCTATGTTATGGAAGGAAAACCGGCACTACCTCGTCCTCCTATTGACACATTCAACATGGGTGGCATGAGAATTCCCGAGGTACGTAACTAGTTCTTTGAAACTCAAACAAAATAAAATTTGAGCATTGAAATGTCCTAATCTGATGATAATCTCATTTTAGTCCATTAACATGTTACTATGTTAGTCATCTAAAATCTTTATCTTATAGCAGGTTGTTTCTGGGCCAATGCAAGGACCAGGTCCATGTGGACAAGGGGTTGGAATGGTGAAAAAACCAGCTCCATATGGACCAGTGGGTCTCCCAGCTGGAATGGTGAAAGAACCAGCTCCATGTGGACTAGGGCCATGGGGTGGGGATGGTGGTCAGCCATGGGATGACAAGGTTTTCACTGGGATCAAGAAGATATTCCTTACCAAGGGTGAAGCCATTTATTCTATACAGATAGAGTATGATTGCAATGGCCAATCCATTTGGTCAGTTAAACATGGATGTGGCAATGAGGGCACCCCCTATCAGGTATTATGTCACTTCTTCCTAATCCTTTACACTAAGAGCAAGTTCTGCCACGCTAACATTTTTCACAAATTGTGAATGGGGTAAGTTGTGGTTGGACTAACACATAGGTGATAGGTTCATTGTTGCCACATTTTTTTAATATATACCAATCGCAATTTACAACAGATCACATTAACAGTTGTAAAAATAGTCAATGAAAATTTTGTTTGCTGTTGCTGTATATAATTTTCTCTTTATGAATAAAAAATAGATCCAGTTTGAGTACCCTCACGAATTCCTTACGAGCGTAAGTGGCTATTACGGCTCGGTTGCTGAAGATGAATGTAGGAAAGTTATCAAGTCTCTCACATTCTATACAAATAGGAGGAGGTATGGACCATACGGGGAGGAGCGTGGCACATATTTCACTTCCACAAAGAATGAAGGAAAGATAATCGGTTTCCATGGAAGAGCTGCCTCTTACCTATATGCCATTGGAGTCCATATACAACCCTTGTTGAATGATCGAGTTAGCAGGGAGCCCAAAGGGTGCCCACCACAGTACCAATTCAATTTTTACCAGTAATGTGTGTGTATGGACTATGGAGTATGCACTAGAAGCCAAGTGATTGGCCCAAAATAATATTCTGAAAGTGTAAAAATGAAAAGACTTACTATGTAACTGACTCAAGTATTGGAACGTGTAATGAATAAATTTACTACTCCGGATTTTATATGCCTTTTATTTTTATTGTCTTTGGTTATATATGTAGAAAATTTTATAACATTTTTCATAATTTAGTAAGGTGGCAAGTTATGTTGTAATATCACTTTTAGAAGAAAATCTTTTATATATGAACCAAGTGTATAAGACATATAAGATACTTTCCTCACTTTTAGATGAGTCACATTTAATTTGACACTATTTTTAGTGTATACTAATCACAACGTAAAACTTGAATAATTGTAAAAAAAAAAAAAAAAAAAAAAAAAAAGTTGTGAATCTTTTGTGTCATTAAATTTATTGTTTATGATTACCATATTTAAGATAACCTTAGTAAATAAAGCATATAATGATTGTGAAAAATCTTAGTTAAACCGCTCATCTGTTTAATTCTTCCAATGCAATTCATCCATGTCATTTTGATGCAAACTCCTTCTTATATTGGGTTTGAGTACAGCTGAAAATCTAAAAATGTTTGAGATAATCCCTTCTTAAGCTACAATATAAATAATAGTATCACTAACCCTAAAAGGTACGTACACATTCTCATTTTTCTTGAGTAATTTTCCTTTAATTTGTCACTAACTTAAGCATCAGAGAATCTTCCAAATTAGTCCTTCTGCGAGCCTTTATATTTCTTGCAAGTGTTCGTAGATCGAATTCAACCCTGATTAATGACATCATCAACTTTAATCTCTATACTTTCAAAATTGCTTTAAAAAGACCCTAATTGTCATCTAGTGATATAATGGATGAAAAAAATGTTGATATAACTTCATGCCACATTGTCATAAGCTTTGTGTCATTAAAGTGACATTGAGCTTAAAGATTTTGTTTGTTACGCTAGTTTTTTCCATCTATCATATTGTGCGAAGTTTTGAAACTATTTTTAGTATAAGGATGATTTTGAAATCAAAGGTTAATGATCAAAAATATGCAACTTGATCTTTTAAAAAAGAATCTTGAAGTTAACTTCGAAGTTTTAATGTCAATGTTTAATTTATCGTTCTAAGCCCAATCATCAGCTACTTTGTTTTGGTTTATGCATAATTTACCTTTTTTCTTTTTCTTTCCTTTCCCATATAAAAGGTTCAAATACAAATAGTCAAATACTTGTTATAGTTTAGAGGTGAGTAAATAGAAAGCAATGGGACACAGGTTCCTTCGGCGTTTGTTTCCCGTTACATTTTTAAGTCTCCTAGGTCCTAATCCTATTTATTAATTTGGTCCCAGTCCCACACTCTCACTAGATCTCCGTTCCGTTTACGTCGGTGGTGCGAGCCGTTCCACACTTCTACGGGTCTCAGTCTCAGGCGTACGTTATCACTGCATCAAGGCAGCAACACCTTGGGAGTTGGGAAGCCAATTCTCAAATATCACACCTTTGGATCACGTGGAATTATACCGCCTTCTTTTCAATTTGGATGCCCTATTTATTTATTTTTTTTCTTGGTTAGTTGTTTGAGTATTGTTATTCAAAATGATGTAAAAACTCAAAAGTATGATTTAAAAATTGTTATGAAAACACGTATTTGAAATATTCATAGTGCAAAAAATGTGTTTAATATTATATTTTTAATTACGTTTTTTCAAAAGTGAAAGACATAATTATGTATTTGGTATGTGTATTTTTTTTTTTAAGTGATAACATATAATCTAATCAGTGGGACCTACAATTTTTAAAATATTTACAAAAATATCATTGAGCAATATTATTTAAAAATTAAAAACTGGTAAGATGAGTTTTCTATTTTCAATATTTAAATAACCTAAAATGAGCAACATAATTCAAACACTCTTTCATAAAACACCCTTACTAAACGCTTTGTTTTTTCTAGGGCCTACAATTTTCAATGTTTAAACATTGAAAATTGTTGTTCAAACATCCTAACCAAACAGGATATGAGGTTTTTAGTTATCAGGCTCACTTCTTTTAGTTTGAAATAAGACACTTACCTTCCATAAAATGTAAACTATATATACAAACCTCTTTAAATGACTGAAAAAAATACTTTCAAAATTCTTGAATTCCTATTTTACTCCCCCACTTAAAGTATCATTTACACTCATAATAGGAAATTTGAATTCGAGATTTTTTTTTTAAAAACGTTTTAAAAAAAAAAATATGTTTAGTCTATGTAAATATTAAATAATTTGTATTTTATGAAAGGTGAGTGTCTTAGACTCTTATTCCAAGTTAAATGGGGGTTGAGTATAATAACAAATAAATGGAGCTCAGTGTAATTTTCCTTAAATATATGTAACCACTCTCTTACATAGAATGGACCCATGCTTCCGTTACACCATATACCATCTTCAAGATGATGAATTCCATCAACCAAAAAAAATTAAGGCTGCATTTGGTTCGATGTAAATCGAATTCTGAGTGTAAAATGAATGTAGGGGAAAATATTTTCAAGTGTTTGGTTGCATTCCAAAAAATGCTTTGAAAAATATTTTCTAGTGTTTACTTGTGTTCCTGAAAATGCTCTAAAAAACCCATTTTTATCATGTTTCTCACATTTCCTTAGGATCCAAACATATATTATTACAGGGAATCAAAATATATAAACAATCAAACAAAAAAAAAAACAAAACAAAAAAATCAAAATCCCAAGACCAATCGTGAGAGAGGGACTTAAGTGATAGAGAGAGAGAGAATGGTTCATGGGTGACTTGGTGGTGGCGACGGTAGTGGCAACATGGACACGGTGGGTCGATCTAAAGGTGGCGGCTCGATCTAGGAGTGAGTCACTCACTGGGTGGTTCGATCTAGGAGTGGGTTGCTCATGGCTGTCCGATTGGCTCAGGGGTGGGTTGTTCACTGGGTCAGTGACGATGTGGGATGGGTCACCGGAGTGGGATGAGTCACCTGAGTGGAATGGGTCGGTGAGGATGAGGGATGGGTCGACGGAGTACCCTTTCCTTGCTCGATTTGAGGGATGGGTCTTCTTTCTCTGGGTGTGAGCCCGGCGAGGATGTGCTTCAGGTGGATTGTGCTTGTTTGTGTTTCTAGATCACTCTCTGTACTCTCTCATCTTGCTCTTTCTCTCTCTCTCTCTCTCTCTCTCTCTCTCTCTCTTCAGGTGTTTGTGAGTCCAGAAATCATTTGAAGGTAAAATAAAAGTGTAATTGGTTTTCATGCGTGAGGCTCTCTATTTTACGGCCAACTGAAATTCATTTTCAGTTTGACCGAATTTTCATGCACACCCAAGCACCCTCAAGAGTGTAAAACGTTTTCCTGATTTCCTTTACCATTGAAACAAACGTTTTCCTGATAATTGAAGATATAGAAAAATAGGCGTGTGTCAAAGATGGGCTAGCAGTTGAGAATTCAAAATAAAAAGTGAAGGCGAGCTTCAAAGATGGACCAGCGCTTCAGAATTTCAAAGGCGGGCCATTCTCAATTCATTCTTGGCCCATGTATGCCCATCCACGTTTTACTGTGAATTTATATTTCTAGTCCGTGCGATTGCATTGCAGTAGCATTGTTGGCTTGCGTACTCTTTTTCTTTTAACGATAAATTAAAGACGCCGTTTTTATTTTTTCCCACATTTGTTAATATGGTTTTGTAGTGATAGGTAATTATAAATATAAAACAAAAGAAGTGTTCAATATATATATATATATATATATATATAATAAAAGAAGCATTGTATCAAATAAATAAATAAAAGAAGCATCAATGATAATAGGTTGACTGGGCATAGGAACGACCATCAGTCAGGGCCCATGAGCTATCGACCCATATAAAAGTTTTATATGTTGCTTCAATGATAACTTACACTTGAACATATACAAATTTTAATGTTGCTTCAATTTTACCTTATAACCGAGTGACATTGTCAGATTATTTAAAAAAAAAAAAAAAAAAAAAATCTAATACTGCTCCTCCTCCTTTATTTGTCAGAACTAAGAAGACGTGACTATGGTTGATTAGCACTCAGTGCTAACGGGTTTATTTGGACTAGGGTCAAGCAGTACGATCCTGAGTCATCGATATGTTCGGTGGTTTGGGTTTGGCTGTACTTGGGCCATATATTACCCCATATAAGGATCAATTAATGGCTTTGTTAGGATAAGGATGAACCTAAGTTGACCCACATTAAGATCTGAACAAAATAACATATCTTTGATGGCATCTAATCAATTTGATGAAATAAGACCCGTTGATTCTATGAGATTGACAACAAATTAACTCTTACCAAAGAGGAACTTGATTCTATCAATTTGAAAAGGATTCATGTAATAATTCAGATTAAATTTTATAAATTTAAAGGTAACTAAAAAAACATTCGAAAATTTGAAATCAACACAAAAAATAATTATGAAATATTTGGTCAAAGCCAATTTAGGATCAAAGTCCATGGTCAAAATCAATCGATTATCAAACTCGCCACGTGATAAGTTGTGGCAAAAATTGTGTGATTATTTGTAATTTTAGCATTTTCTTTGTTGACGCATCCCAAACTTACTTGATTAGTGATGTGGCATAATGTGTTGACATGGCATTGGCTAGGGTCTCTTATGGCACAGCAAGATTGACGTGTTAGAACCATGTGGTGACACTTGGCGGAAGGCTTGTGGCTGACGCGTGCAGGAGCATGTTGGCGCTTGGCTTGGTAGACAAAATTTTTAGGGGACATATTCAGGTTCAGGGTGCCTGTGATCGAGGTCGGTTTAGGTTGATTAGTTCGGTCAGTCAGTATAAAGTATTATTATATTTACTGAACCAAATTAATGTTCTAAGTTGCTAACACTCGACAAGAATTCGGATTCTGTCTGGAGATAAAATACAGAGGCAAAAGGTATCAGTAAGTGAAAGTAGGAATTCTTTTCTGCCAAGATGAAACAATTTGATCTATGGACAGGGGCGGCTCAACATAATTTGGGGTCGAAGGCGAAAAATTTTTGCGGGGCCTTTAATAGATAAATATTAATTAAACAAAATTATTTAATACTAATCAAATTAAGGTTAATTTGATACATTAAATACATAAATAATACCAACTAGACTAATGTTAATTTCATATAGAGAATTGAATATCATAGTAGAATTATAAATATTAATAAAAAGAAATAAAAATATATTGCAATTGGAAAAGATACTTTATTTTGGATATAAGACGATGCATAGTTAAATAAAGTTGTAATTTAATTTTTAATTTTATATTTTGATTTTAAGAGAGAAAAAGAGAGAGAGATATTATTTGGTGTATGGTTTTGTAGGATATTAGTTTACAAAAATCAAAGTCTCAAACTATTAGGGGAGATTAATCTATAATTGATGATTTAACACATTTGCAACATCTTTTTGAAATATTTTAGGGTTTCAATTGAGTTAAAGTTGTCTCGTACTTTGAGAGCCTTAATGAATGTTTATATCACATTTTTTGGGATTAATAACATGACAATTTGTAAGCTAATAGTAAAATTTATACATCACTAATAAAAAAAATGTACAACCTTTAGAAAATATATATAATTTTATAAAAATTTGGACCTTTAATTATAAAAAATGGGGTCTTTTTTCCCAAGAAAAATTTTATTTTTTAGTGGGGCCTTAGGCCTAGGCCTAACTTGCCTAGGCCTTGAGCCGGCCCTGTCTACGGAAAAACATATATATATATATATACACACATATAGGTGGTGCCGTTTGGACCATAAATGCATGGAACATTTTCTGGAAATTAAAGTCATATACTTTCTGTGATGATTCTTGATAGATTGGGTTCTCTCTTTTCATCTCAATAATGGAAAATGGAATAAGCTAGCTCCTTCCACTACATAATATTTAAATAACCAATTTCCTCTATAAAGATCTTCCTCTCCATCTGTTTCGCTTGCAATTAATACAAGTTCCACATTCTTGTCACTTCCATTCTCTGTTGTCTCTTCTCATTCTTGGAAAACAATAATGGTAAGTTGATTGATCTTGCTTTACTTACTTTTCCAGCTACCTTTCATTTAGTTCTGAAAGAAGCATTCTTTGGCACTCACAATTTTTTTTTCTTACTTTTGAGAACCAAAAAAGCTAATCTTCTAAGTAATTTGTTAGTTACACTAACATTTTTATGCATGCATGTGTTCTTCTTGGTTTTAATTCCTTTCATGCATATCTTTTTTTGGCTAAAAATGATTGCAAACTGAATATTGTGGTGCTGCAGAATTGTGATGGATATGAGAAAAGCCACATTTCAGTTGGACCATGGGGAGGCCAATGTGGTGGGCGCTGGGATGATGGAGTTTACTGCACTATAAGGCAACTGATAATCAGCCATGGAGCTGCAATCGATTCCATCCAGATTGAGTATGACACCAGGGGTTGCTCAGTGTTGTCGGAGAAGCATGGTGGGAGTGGTGGTACCAAAACAGATAAGGTCAACCTTATCACTCGACTAAAATAGAATGTTTTGTTTTCAAATATATAAATAATTTATGATCTAATCTCAACTATATATTAATGGAATCAATTAGTGTTAAACCTAATGACAAGAGCAATTATCATAGAGCATACACATGGTGAAATTTTTTGTGATGATACACAATTTTATAAATTTTTATTGGTTTAATATTTTGAATATTTGACCATTAATTAGATATTTTCATCAATATAATATTTAAAAATTAAAAGTTTAAAACATAACATTTATTATTACTACGCTTCTTTTGAGTCACATCAAGTCATCAACATCGCATTTTGGCTCATTTTGGTCAATTTTAGTCCACTTAGGTCCATTTGGTCCACTAAGATATATTTGGTCCAATTCAGTCCACTTAGGTCTATTTAGATCCATTCGCTCCAATTGATATATTTTGGTCCACTTTGGTCTATTTGATCCATTTTTGACTAATTAGACCTTAAATTGATTCTTATTTGTAGGTTGTCTATTTCAGTTTTTGACTCAAAAATTCGTTTATTTTCTTAATTTTTGGGTTGAAAATTATGAAATTTTATTCTATTTGAGTCGAACTCTTTAATTTTGGGCTAAAAAATACAAACAAAATAAGCATTAAAAATTAAAAATATAAGCCCTAAAAAAGCAATAAAAATGATAAATATTCAAAAGGTAACCTTAAAATTCAAGTTTCAATAATATAGGCATTATAATTATATTTGGAAAGGAAAAAAAAAAGGTTACAATTCTAAACTTGTATAATAATTTAAACTTAATGTATCATCTTACATGTATTCCATGGAATGAAAATGTACATTTTTTTTATAATATTCTTAAATATGTTCAAATTAGTCAACTGATTATGGTATATTTAAAAAAAAAAATCATCTTAATAACATCTTTTCCATTTATATAAAACAATATATTACTATGTAATATGTATTGTTGTTGAATACAAAATACATTTATATGTTCCATTACATTTTCTCACACATCGCGTGAGTTTGCAACTAGTTGTTATTAATATTCACGCCAAATTTACATTAATAATGTTATTTATTATTTGATCTACAATATCATATTTTTTTCTTTACTTCTCACACACAATGTTGTTCACCTCTTCAAATTCGGTGTCCATATTTTGAAAGATTGTTTATATTTAATATATGATAGTACATGATGTGTGCAGAACTTATAAATTGAGAGTGTGAGACAATCAAAGTTCTTTTCATATTGTTTTGGCAGATCAAGCTTGACCATCCAGACGAACATCTGATTTCCATTAGTGGCCACTTTGGTAGCATCATTGAATGGGGTCATCTCATTGTCAGGTCACTCGTGTTAGAAAGTAATGGAAAAAGATATGGACCTTTTGGTATCCAACAAGGAACCCCATTCACATTTCCTGTGACTGTTGGTAACTGGTAAGGTAGTGGGGTTCCATGGAAGGAGCAGTTTTTACCTTGATTCTATTGGAGTGTATCTGAAGCCTCTCTTGCAGCATAATAATGGAATCAATGAAAAGTCCAAAGGCTATGACATCTTGGTTGGTGTCAGAGAAAAAATGGGTAATATGTTATTTGAAAATGTGGACAATAAGGTGGGTCACATTCTTTTTATTAATCCATTGTAACTTAGACATAAATCGATTTGAATGAACCATACTAATTAAAGATTATGAATCTTTCCAGGTTTATACTACTACTGAAGTTGCTAAAGGTTCCTCATATATTCGACAAACAGCGGCACGAAAAGAAGACTATGCATTCCAACCAAATCGACCTTTTACTGAGATTGAAACCAATGAAAGGGTGAATGACCTTAGCTTCTAGAATAAATAAAAAACACAGGTTCAATGGCTGAATTGTAATGGAACATCCTTACAGGTGTTTATCACAACCGGAGCTGGGAAAGGATCCTCAAACATGAGACATGCAGTAAAGAAAAAGATCGTATGTTTGCACCTAACGTAGTTTTCAATGAATTTGAAACCAAGGACAATGTGACTGTCTGTTATACATACTGAGCTTCAATACCAAAATTTAAATGAACCACATTCATATTGTATTACTTTGCAGGTGTTTATTAGTGCCGAAGCTGAGAAGCATCCTCAAAAATGAGGCAGGCTCGAAGAGAGAAAGAGGACTATTCATTTGTGTCTCAAGTTTTTAACAATGTTGAAACTATGGACAAGGTGTGTTTTTTATTCTTTGTGTTATGATTTAGTGTTAGAAAGTTCTATGTGACAAATCATTTGTCAAAGAGGGTAGTTATAAGTGCGTTTATAAGTTAACTGTTAAAGTCTATGTAAGGAGCTCCTTGAAGATACTAGTGAACTAAAGGTTCGGTTGAGTGAAAACTGGATTCACTTCAATTTAGGCAGAAATTTTGCAAGACTCTCACTTGACCCTCGCTCAAACTAGATTTGAAAACCTGAATTCTATTTTTCCTCAAAACTGATTTAAGTTAACCCTTAACCTACTAATAAGTAATAAATACTCTTGGAGGCTCAAATGAGATTTGAAAACTTGAATGCTATTTTTTCTCAAAACTGATTTCAGCTAATCCTTAACCTACTAATAAATACTCTTGGAGGCACAATACAATTTTCTACCTAAGAAGGCTGCTATACAAAGTAGATCTGGAGTGCCCAACAACTAGAAAATCCCCGTATGTTGATTTAATATGGAAGAACCATATTTCTGAATTGAATTCCATTGGAACCACAAAGTTTATCACCTTGTGTCAGTAAAGTACACAGACTTGCTAGAGTTCGATCATGGTGTAGACTTGACTGTTTATTATACATACTGGGCTTCAATGCCAAAATTTAAATGAACCACATTCATATTGTATTACTTTGCAGGTGTTTATTAGTGCTGAAGCTGAGAAAGCATCCTCAAAAATGAGGCAGGCTTGAAGAGAGAAAGAGGACTATTCCTTTATGTCTAACAACCAAGTTTTCAACAATGTTGAAACTACGGACAAGGTGTGTTTTTGATTTTATGTTATGATTTAGTGTTGGAAAGTTCAATGTGATAAATCATGTGTAAAAGAGGGTAGCTATAAGCATGTTTAAGTAATTAGTCATTGTAAGGAGCTATTACGATGGAAGTAAACTGGTTGTCGGCTTGGTTACTTAAAGAGTCTAGTTTCAAAGGTTTTGAAAGTAGGTTTGCAATAAAATTCTTTTACAGTGGACTTCCTCTTGGTGATGAATGTGTGATTTATGATTTTTTTTAAAGGGTAAAAATACTATAAATAGATGTGACAATAAATATAATTGGTTAATGTCAACAACATAATAACTCAATGTCAAACTTACTTTTTTATGATTGATGACACATCAATTTGCAAAGATGATGTACTAAAATTTATAGAATCACTAACATCAATCTCATTGTAAATGTTTTACTATTTTGATTGATCTCATAAATACGTGATAACCAAATTTGATAATTCAAACAATTAGGACTCAAAACCAGATTTTTCATATTCATACATTTGTATAACCTACAAATATGTTTTAGGTGTTTAGCACTGCTCAAGCTGCCAAGGGTTATTCAAACATGAGGCATACTGAGGATAACATGTTAATATCAAACAAAGTTTTTGGGGAATTTGAAACCAAGGACAAGGTCAGTGATTTTTTTTTTTGCCTGTTCTCTTTTATTTTATCATTGCATAAATAGATTAAACTGAAATATATTTGAATTCTTTTAGGTGTATACTACTGTCCAGATTACCAAGGGATCCAAGAGTGTGAGACAAGCTGTATCATATGGACCTTGGGGTGGTAATGGTGGAATGCTTTTTGATGATGGACTCTATACTGGTGTCCGGGAGATTCACGTGACACGCTCCGGTGGTCTTGTTTCCATTAGAGTTTGTTACGATCTCAATGGTCAAGCCATATGGGGAGACAAGAATGCTGGAAATGGAGGACTGAGATTAGACAAGGTTTATAACTAATCAACATTACATGACTCCAATCTTTGTCTGATAATCTTGATTAAGAGATCTATACAATGCTTTGGTAATAGTACACACTTTTCTAATTGTTACCTGTTGTTGAACAGATAACTTTTGACTATCCGCATGAATTCTTGACTAACATAAGCGGATATTATGGATCAATGATCTTAAGGGGACCTACAGTTGTCAAGTCCATCACATTTTACACTAACAAGAAGAAGTATGGACCATTTGGAGATGAACAAGGGGTCCCTTTCTCCTCCGGCTCAAAAGATGGGATTATTGTCGGTTGCCATGGAAGGAAAGGATGGTTTGTGGAGAGTATTGGAGTCCATGTCTGGAAGGGAAACTGTCACTACCTCGGCCTTCTTATGATGTATTAAACAAGACTGACATCAGAATTTCTGAGGTAAGTACTAAGTACTGAGTACTCCTTTGAAGATTTGAGCATTTTCTCTAATTGTTCTATTCTGCAATTGTCTTCCATAATAATATTGGTCAATTTCGTCCATTTTTAAATGGGACATGGAATGGAGACACATTTTGAACGTGCTCTGATATCATGATAGACTATCACTATTCACTACTCCCAAAAAATTTGAACCATTACACAATGATGAATTTAATCATTTAACAAGTATTCTAACAGGTGCAAGGACTAGCTCCATGTGGACCAGGGGTTCTCCCTGCTGGAATGCTGAAAGAGCCAGCTCCATATGGACCAGGGCCATGGGGTGGAGATGGTGGAAAGCCCTGGGATGATGTAGTATTCAGTGGGGTCAAGAAGATTTTCCTAACTAGGGGGGAAGCCATTTATTCCATACAATTTGAGTATGATTGCAATGGCCAATCCATGTGGTCAGTTAAACATGGAGCAAACAAGGAGGGCACCTGCCATGTGGTACTATATATATTTCACTACTTACTAGTGCTTACATTTATACTAGTCTTCTCAGTTCTTTGCAAACTTCAACATAGAAATGCTGTATGTAACTTTTTTTTCTTTATGAAAAAACAAACAGGTCCAATTCGAGTACCCACATGAAACCCTTAGCTGCATTAGTGGTTATTATGGCTCTGTTGCTGGAGATGAATGCAAGAAAGCAATAAAATCTCTCACATTTTATACCAATAGAGGGCGGTATGGACCGTATGGGGAGGAGACAGGCACATACTTCACTTCCACAAAGACTGAAGGAAAGATTGTTGGGTTCCATGGAAGAGCTGCATGTTATTTATATGCCATTTGAGTCCATATGCAACATTGGTCGACTGATCGAGTTGAGCAAGGAACTATCAAAACTATGCTCAACAAGATCTTCACCTAACTTTACCACAGTAGCAGTTCATTTTCACTGGTAATATGGTATGTATGGACAACAAACCAAGTGTTGGCCCAAAATAATTTTCCCAAACGTATTAGAATGCAATGAAATGCAGTGACAATAATAATATAATAATATAGGTTCTCACTGACAAGGAAGTGATTTTATTTGCTTTTTTTCTTCTTATTGTCTTTTATTATTACCACATTTTCAATCAATCATAGCAATATTCTATGACCTGACTTTTATTATATAGTATATGAAGTATATGATATAATATTAGACATCTTAACACAAAAATTTAAGGTTATGGGTTCCAGTTAGCTCAACTGGTAAAGTCTCTTGTCATCAAACAAGAGATCTAAGATTCGAATCTTGCCTACACCAAAAACTAATTAGTGTCTTGGTCTAATACTAAAGAGAAATTATCATGGAGCGGACACTATAGGTTAAAATTCCATCATATTTATAAAATTAAAAAAAAAAAATCATTTAAGGCCACTTAGAATCATTTGACTGAACTTAAAATTAAGTGGAGCAAAATCATATAAGATGTTATACATCCAAGAAAAGGGGGAGGGGGGGTGGGGGCTAACATATTCATCCCAACAAATAAATGTAAAAAAAAAATTACTGTAAAGGTAAGCCCAAGTTAATCCATGGTAAAATTTGTCATCATCTAATCACAAAATCATAATTTAAAATGATTAATAAAAAAAAAAATTGTCATTGCAAGGTACTATGGGTTTCATCTCTCAATCAAAGTCCTATATCTCAAAGAATGTTTCCATCAGATTTATCTACAGACTCTATGGGATTAACTTAAATTTGAAAACTAGAGGGAGGAGGACTTACCAATAAGTTGAGAAGAGAAGGCAGCAGTGAGCAGACCAATAGGAGAGATTATTCTAGAACTCACTTCTCCATACTAGGTCTTGCTTCAACATAGCGTTTTTACTTATTTCCATTTCTATTATAAATAGTCCAATGGTGCATGATACCCCAATTATCAGACTAGAATTTCACCCACTGCTTTAGTATTTTCTTAAACTCTTCCTCATAAAAATGCTTCCATCAAGCCTGGGCAATTGGTTGCAAAGGAAATCCCAATACAGATGCAATGTTTCAGCCAATCTGGAGACAACCCACATGGTATATAGGACAACCAAATGAATCCACCTATTTGTGACATCATGAGATTTTCTTTAGTTGGGCAATAGATATGGCAAAATTTCACACTACCAATGTTGGTTTTCACATGACAAATAAGGGGGTAAGAAGTTCTTAAATCCAGATGCTTTGCATAAGAAGCACAAAGAGCAAGTCCTATTTAATTACCATGATTGTCCAAATTTGGAGTAAATTGGATTGTCACTAGGGGCTCATGGTCACTCTGGTGGCTGAATCACTCCAGCATTTTACTTCCAAGAAAACATGTATTATAGATTAGGCATTGATCAAAGCCCTGTGAAGAACCAATATTGTGACTAATGAGTGAAAGTGAAAGAGAGGGAGAGGGAATAGTACTTTTGTTTAATTACCAGCAAGTAGCTTTTGCCAAGGGGAATCTTAGTTTCATCAGTCTCCAATTAATAAAAACAGTCTCAGTAATATTTCAACTCCAAACTCCTTATTAGAGTATGACATTTCCTCCAAATCCAAACTAATCAACAGGGTTTCACTCATTTATTTCTCTTGACCTGCTATCATTTAACTGATGGAATCCCAATGTTCAAAAAATCATGAAGTTGAAATCGAGTGTCTTAGTTCTTGCTCAAACTGCACCTGATCATGTTGGTACAGAAAACGAAGTGCACATTTCTGCACCCTCACACCTGGCCAATCACTTCCAAATGAAGCCTTAATGTAACTGCACTGATGGTGCAATATATCCTTAAATGGCTTACCTGGTACGTAGGATACCCAAATAAATTCACCTAGACTAAGTAACCATATGATTTCTTCTTCAGTGGTATGACAAACAAGGATTTGATCATTTATACCAGCCACATGCGTTTGAAAACGACAATGTAGGCGGTGAGAAAATTTTGAAAACAAATTGTTAAGGAAGGCAGTTGCATCCCCGTGCATTGAAAAAGATGCATATAGAGCGAATCCCATCCAATTGTTATCACGGAACAAATTTGTTGGTAGGCCAATTGTCACAGAGTGCCCACGACCATGATGAGTGAACCACTCTTGAATTTTATTCGGAGGGAAACAGGAATTGTACAAAGTGGCCGGATGAAAGTCCTGCAAAATAGAATTAGTGTCCAATTAGAGAGATCTGATTGTATTTCTTAGGATAATGCTATTTGCACAATTACTATAGAATTCTTACCAATGGGCCAGATCTATGGAATTGATTGGGAGGGTGTGGATCCTCACTAAGCTCTCCCTGAGAAATGGGCAACCTTTGATGGTGTACATGGTCATGAGAGTGGTTAGTTCCACCGATTTCATTGTAATTAATGGAATGCAAATGGTCACCATATGAGGTTATGCATCGAGTTATTATATGTGTAAACTCTTTGATACTGTGCTGGTATACAAGATTGTCCCCACATTTCAGCACAGACAAATCTGGACTATGGCTTAGAAACAAGAATTCAACCCAGATGCATTGACTCCATTGATGTGAAAGCAACCCACATGGTATGAATGATACCCAAATGAATGAATATCCATATAATGAAATTAATTTGTTCTCTTCAGTGATGCTACTGGGAAGTAATGGACCAACGACACCAAATACGGTCTTCAAAAAGATACTGAAGTTATGAGAAATATTCGATTCCAACTTCAAACGAATGTCACTTGGATGATCATGAAATGAAAGAACAGCACATAGTGCAAATCCCATCCAATCAGGATTATTATACAAATTCACAGGTAGTCGGATCATCACTGAAGGCCCATAACTCTGATGGCAGAACCATTGTGGAATTTGACGTCCAGGAAAACAGTGATTAAAAGCACGGCGACTGTTTTAGTGATTCTGAAAGACATGTAAATGTAAACCAAGCTTGACTAAGTTTACTGTATTGGTATTTTAATTATAATGTTAGTATATCACATATTCTGCACATGTTGTATACTGCACATTTAGCACTCATTGCATATCTTGATTAGCCCTTGATTGTGACAAAAATGAAGCGAAATTTTGGTCATTGATTTTAGTCTAATCAAGGGATACTCATAGGTCAATTGTTGTATCTATATATACTCAGTTTTGTTTAGCACCTCATTGTACAGAAAAATATATAGAATCTATTAAGAACAACTTTTGTTCTTTTTCTATTCGTTTATTTTAACTGGATATCAATACGCCATGTTTCCATGGAGCCAAGTCTCTGATGTTTCTCTCTGATGCATCTCTCTACCCATACAGTATGCCCCCATGGCCCAAGGCCATCCTTGCACATTCCTCCAATAAGATTAAGCTCTATTCGACCCTCACCCTCCTTGACATCACCGATAATAATAAAATAGATTGCTCAAAACCATAGATAGCTTTACGTAGCATACACACCTTCCTGGACTCCCCCTAGCAACAATTCTTGGTAATTTCTCCATATAAAAATCCATTTTTGGCGTCTAATTGAAAGAGTGGCCAACCCAATCAGCAGTTAAAAATATCAAAATCCAAAGTGAAGCTTGCAACAAGAGAGGAACGTCTCTAAATAGTCTACGCCGTAGGTCTAGGAATACCCTTTTGTAACTAGTCAAGCCTTCAAATGCTCAAAAGAACCATTGGGCAAGTACTTCATAGCATACACCCATCAACAACCAAAAGTTGTTTTTCTTGAGGAAGAGTGTGACCAGTCAAACAAGGTTGATAGCACTCAGAGAGGACGACTCGTATATTGGTCATTGCAGTGAGGGCTGGGCTTTGAGGTTTGGACATGTAATGTCATCTCCTAACTCAAGCAACTTGATTTGGGTGGTCACGGGCAATGGACTCTAGCGTTGGCAGTGGGGATTTAATTAGGGCTTTGATACTCTATCTTAGGAGGTGTGTTTAGGGTTTACAAAGTAAATTACCCTAACACACATAAATATTATTCATATATGTGGGTGATTACGATGATATTACTTTTTTCCCTTGACTTAATACAAACTTATAACAAATTCTATATACAAGATACAACCTCCTCTTGGATATGTGCATTCTCCTAATAATGTCTTGTCGAATTTATTGTGCTCTCTTAAACAATCCTCACGTGCTTGGTTTGCCAATTCAATCTAGTTGTTTCTTAACAAGGTTTTGTTCCCAACTCCTATGACTTTGCTCTCTTCATCCACTGATCCTATAGTGGTCCATTGTAGGGACTTAGGGTTTCCTCCTCTTCCGATGGTTACTATCTCTTGTAGGCTAAATGCTCATTTGACCCTGTACAAAGTAGGTTTGATTGACAACAAGATAATATCCAGTCCTTCTGGAGGTCAATGTGAAGCTAACTGCCACCGGTGGAGAGCCCTTTCCAGATGCACTCTCTATCGCCAAATGGTTAGCAGAAGGGAACACTTTTCCATGGTCTCCATTTCTCCTATCAGTCTTCCCTTGATCTGCAGAAATAATCTGATGCAAATTAAGCTTGTAATGACCCGAGGAAAGCGCTAGTCACATTTGTGCATATACCCCAAAAGAACTAGTCAAATTACAATTGGGGCTCCTAAACAATCCTCACGTGCTTGGTTTGCCAATTCAATCTAGTTGTTTCTTAACAAGGTTTTGTTCCCAACTCCTATGACTTTGCTCTCTTCATCCACTGATCCTATAGTGGTCCATTGTAGGGACTTGGGGTTTCCTCCTCTTCCGATGGTTACTATCTCTTGTAGGCTAAATGCTCGTTTGACCCTGTACAAAGTAGGTTTGATTGACAACAAGATAATATCCAGTCCTTCTGGAGGTCAATGTGAAGCTAACTGCCACCGGTGGAGAGCCCTTTCCAGATGCACTCTCTATCGCCAAATGGTTAGCAGAAGGGAACACTTTTCCATGGTCTCCATTTCTCCTATCAGTCTTCCCTTGATCTGCAGAAATAATCTGATGCAAATTAAGCTTGTAATGACCCGAGGAAAGCGCTAGTCACATTTGTGCATATACCCCAAAAGAACTAGTCAAATTACAATTGGGGCTCCTCATAATCACTTATAAATCCAAGATTCAACTAGTAAACACCCGATGTCGAACTTAGTAATGACCTGAGGAAAGTGCTAGTCACATTTGTGCATATACCTCAAAATGACTAATCAAGTTACAATTGGCGCTTTTCATAATTACTTATAAACCCAAGATCCACCTAGTAAACACTTGATGTTGGACTTAGTACATTCTCACACAACACACACTCAAACAATCTAATCTAAACAAATCCACTCAAATTTGGGATATCACAAAGCTGATGATCCTATTGATCACAATTCCGCTACTAGCTACTGTTTCTTGTTGGCACCTCACATATTTCTTGGTGTAGCAAGAAACATTTTGTTGTAGCCCATTCTATTATTGAAGCTAAGTGATGAGCCATTGTTTAATATACGTCTAAGCTTCTATTGATCACAATTACTCAAATTTGGGATATCATAGAGCTGGTGATCCTATTGATCACAATTCCACTGTTGGCTATTGTTTCTTGTTGGCACCTCACTTATTTCTTAGTGTAACAAGAAAAATTCTGTTGTATCTGTATATACTCAGTTTTGTATAGCACCTTATTGTACAAAAAAAATTTTAGAAACAAAAAATACAAAGATTCTATTCATAAAAATATTTGTTCTTTCTTTGTCCATTTTTCAAAACATATAAGTCAAGAGGTTGTAAACTTTTTTATTTATTTATTTTCAGTATGAGTGTAAATTGTATAACATGGTTTTGGGAAAAAAGAAAGAGAAAAGGTTAATCTATTACCATTTTTGATACAAAAGGTTTACAAACTGACATAACATTAATGAATTTGATTGGTGCCACTTCCAAAACATAATAAATAAATTTTTTAATTACTTTTTCTTCACTTTTTATTCAAAAGTTGACACATTTGTTTGTACTTGTAAGGCTTATCTAGTAAAATCTATAGTATCTCTAGGATCAAACAAAAGAAAGTATAAAGCATCGGATTTATAGAGTTTGAAAAATGTCATTCTAGTTTAATCCTATAAATGTGTTGGCAAAGAACATATTGGCCATAAAAGGGATACCACAAACAAATATATGTTGATCAAACGGCACTTCTAGGATTCAAAGTTCAACTCCAAGGGGGGCATGTTTCAGGGCAATTATTTATTTAATTTTAGGTTTCTTGCGTGGACCTGCCCCCTCCAAACAGAGGGGAATGTGATAGTTGTAAAATTCTCCTTCTTAAACTTGTAACATTTGTCTTTTCTACTGTATGTAATCTCTAAGTCTATGCACAGATTCTCCTTATATTATTATTATTATTATTTTGCATATTTTGTTGAATCACACACTCATAAGCACACGTACACGCATACATAGATATGGAGAGATAGAGACATTCAAATATGTTCTAGTCCAAGAATCAAGTCTGCTTGATAGAGTACTTTCACGTTGTCCATTCCTAACTGGTACACATGAATAAACAAAAAGAGGGACTTACATTTCTTGAAGTGTTTGCTATAATTAATGAAGAAAATGTTTGCCTTTAAGTACAACCTTCTTCTTCTACATTTTCAGTACTTGATGGAAGCTCTGTCATGAATTGAGGCCTCCTGCAAGTAGCAAAAAACAAATCTTTAGTTTGATTTAGAAATTCCATAAATGATGCATTCAGGTAAATTGTTCAGACTTAAATTTTACTTTTGGAATGTGAAATATCAACCAAAATATTTTTCATGGTTACAGCTTGGCAACTTATTTACTTGATGTAAAAGATATCTGTAATAAAAGGCATTTGAGCACTCTAGCATGCACTGGACTAATATTTGCGCTACTCTTTAACATCTTGCTTGTATACAGGACGGATTCCACACATTTCAACCTCCACATTTGGGTTAGTACTTTTAATCTCAACACTTAGGCTGTTGGTTTTAAGCTGGGATGCACGGATGCGGCTCCAGAGCCATCACACCCGCGTTCGACGCGGCAATGCGGGAGGGACGCCGCCTGACCGCACGTCGGGCCGCGTCCTGCCACGTGGATTTCCCGACTCGCGCCAACGCGGCTCAAATCAAGCCGACTCGGGCCGTATCGGCCATATTGGTCGAAACCGTCAAAATGGCCGGTTCAAGCCGTAACGGCCGAGTCAAGCCGAAATTTAAAAAAAAAAAAAAAAAAGTGCAAAACACACTGTTTGAACTTAACCTAAAACCCTAGGACTCTCACACACTCTCACTTCATCCAAACACTCTTTCTCACACCGTCCCTCATCTCTCTTCTTTGTGCTCTCTGCAAGTCTACGGTGTGCTCGGCTTCAAGTGTGCTCTCTCTTCTCTGTGCTCTAGTAACTAAATCTAAATCATTGCTTATTTAACTTTATTCTGTATATTTCTCTTGAATTTTTACTCTCTGTTTTTTACGATTTCTCTCTTTCAAATTGCTTAGAAATGAATTTGTGAATCGGAAAATTTGTGTGCTTGCTGTGTTTTTTTGGTTCTTGTGGGAGTTAAAGGGTTTTGTTATTAATATGGTTCTTGTGATTTACAAATTTTATTAGTTAGGATAAGAATCTTATCCTAACTAATAAAATTTGTAAATCAGTTAGGATAAGATAGGATTCAGAAGTGATTTGTGAACCTGTGAATCTGTGATTTGTGAATCTTAGTTTCTTTTCAATCTTAGTTTTATTTAGTTAATAGTTATTACTTATTACTCATTGTGATTTGTGAATCTGTGAACTTGGGTTTGATTTATTATTAATTTATTTAGTTAATAGTTATTATTTGTAGATTAAATTGAATCTATTGAATTTGCAATGGACGAAGTTACTAGCACAGAAACTTCACCTTCATCTAATCAAGAAGTGCCAAATGATGAATCTCCTCTTTGGCAGTATGTGACTAAAGTAGAAAAACCACCTAATGCTTCTGATAAATCAGGTGGAAACACATACTTCAAGTGCAACTATTGTGATATAGTTTTTATGGGATCCTATTCTAGGGTTAAGGCTCATTTATTACAAATTTTTGGCAAAGGTATTAGAGCATGCATTAAGGTGACAAAGAGCCATAGGCTGGAAATGCAGCGAGTGCACGATCAAGTTGAGAATAATAAGTTAGAGAGAGAATAGAGAAGTCAAATTCCCTTACCCTCACCTCCCCCAGGCCGTGGGATACCTATTTCCCCATTTCAGAGACAGGAAGGGAGTGATAGTACAAATCTGGTTGATGGTAAGAGGAGGAAGGTGACTATGAATTCTACTTTGGAGAAAGCATTCCAAAATAATGCTAGACATGATTTGGATAGCAGAATTGCTAGGATGTTTTACACCACTGGGCTTCCGTTTAACTTTGCAAGGAGCCCACATTATCGTAGTTCCTATGCATTTGTTGCTTCCCATAGCACTCCAGGTTATCTTCCTCCTGGATACAATGCCTTGAGAACAACACTTTTACAAAAAGAAAGAGCTCATGTTGAAAAACTTTTGAAACCAATTAAGGACTCTTGGCTTGAAAATGGTGTAAGTATAGTTTCTGATGGATGGTCAAATCCACAAATGAGGCCTCTTATTAATATTATGGCTGTATCAGATGGGGGTCCAGTGTTTATAAAGGCAATTGATGGGTTAGGTGAGTTCAAAGACAAACATTATATTGCTGGAGTGTTGAAAGATGCTATAAAAGAGATTGGACATGAAAAAGTTGTCCAAGTCATCACTGATAATGCTAATGTGACTTTGCTGGAGCTCTTATTAAAGGTGAGTATCCTAAAATATTTTGGACACCCTGTGTTGTCCACACTCTCAATCTAGTTTTGAAGAATATTTGTGCAGCAAAAAACACTGAAAGAAATGAAGTTAGAATGTAGTTGGATTACACGTATTGCTAATGATGCATCCTTCATACGTGTTTTTATCATGAACCATATTCAATGAGGTTGGCAATGTTTAATGAATTTTGTCCATTAAAACTACTCCAAGTTGCTGATACTAGATTTGTTTCGGTTGTTGTAATGTTGAAAAGGTTGAAGTTGATAAAAAGATGCCTTCAAGTCATGGCTATTAGTGACCAATGGGCTTCTTATAGGGAGAGATGATGTTGGAAAAGCTCAAAAGGTGAAAGATATAATTCTAAGTGATCTTTGGTGGGATAATATTGATTATATCCTTAAATTCACAGCACCCATTTATGATATGCTATGAATAGCCGACACAGATAAGCCTTGTCTTCATCTTATGTATGAGATGTGGGATTCAATGATAGAGAAGGTGAAGGCAGTAATATATCGGCATGAAGGCTTGGAAGATGATCAGTACAGCTCATTTTGGGGTGTGGTGTATGATATACTCATTGATCGATGGACTAAAAATTGTACACCACTACATTGCTTGGCTCATTCCTTAAATCCTAAGTAAGTACATTTATTTTCTATTTTCCTTAGTTCACCCTTTTAGAAAAACACACGTTTCATCTATATTTGTTTTTTAATCTTTAACTAGGTATTACTCCACTGAATGGCTTTCAGTGAATCCAAAACGCATCCCTCCACATCGAGATCATGAAATTTCTATAGAAAGAAGCAAGTGTTTGGAGTGATACTTTGAAGATGAGAATGACTTAACGGTGGTAAAGTTTGAGTTTGCTACATTTTCAGGAGGGAGGTTTCCTTCACCAGGTGCCTTGACAGATAGGTGGGCCTTACAACTCTTCATGGCTCTGCATTTCCAACTCTTCAAACCCTTGCCCTTAAACTTCTTGGACAACCTTGTTCATCCTCATGCGTTAAGAGAAATTGGAGTACATACAAATATATTCATTCCTTAAAAAGAAACAAAATGGCTCCTGCACTCACTAAGGATTTGGTATGTGTGCATTCTAATCTTCGACTCTTGTCAAGGCGCAATGAAGAGTACATACATATAGCAACAAAGATGTGGAATATTGCAGGAGACTCTTGGAATGAGAGCGACATACATGGAGGAGTTGGAATTCTCGAGAATGCAGCTCTTACACTTAATGAGCCAGAATTGGAGGCCATGGTTATTGAGAATGTTAACACTAGTGCTACTACTAGTGAAAGTGAAGTTCGAAGTGAAGCTATTGATCTTGAGGATGATGATCTTAGTGTTTGATTGTCTTGTTGATTATCTTTTATTTTGTTTTAGTTTCAAATTTGTGAGTAGTATTCTAATTTCTGAACATCATGGAATGTTTTAGTTTCAATCTTGTAGGTTGTATTTAATTTATAAACATCATATTTTAGTTATTATCTACTATTGCTCTTAAATTTGGTATATGTTTATATAATGTGAAAAAGTATGCTTAGCAATATATTAAAAATATATTGTAAAAATATTTTTAATAATTTTTTAATCACCGAGTTCCGCCGCACCCGCACCCACTTTTTTCAAAAATTGCTGAGTCTCGCACCCGCACCCGCACTCGCACCCGAGTCCCGAAATGCACTCGTGCTTTATAGGTTTTAAGTGAAGTGCTAATGCAACTACATTCATCCAAATGATCCTTAAACCATGCACGTGATATATATAACCATAGTCCAAATGAACCAACGCAGAATTTGTCTTTAGGGATATTAAAGACTAGGGGAAAATCTACACAATCTCTATCTATGTCCAAATGAAACATGAACTCATGAAAATATTTTGACTCTTGACCAAGAAAGACGTCTGAAGCATTTTGTACTACAAAAATAGCGCACACAGCAATTCCACTCTAGCTATTGTTATCATATAGAGGAGAAGGCAAAAGGATAGTTATAGATGATCCAAGGCTCTTACGGTTAAACCAGCATGGAATTTCAGTTTGAGGTGAAATGCTGTAAAATCCTTCACTTTGATGAATTTGCTCCTATTAAAAAAGAAAAAAGGAAATAAGAAACAAGAAACAAGAAACAAGATGTTCAGTGCATGTGTGTGTGTGTGTGAGAGAGAGAGAGGTGACCTCCATGTATATTTTCCACAATGGTTGGAAGTGTATATCTTGCAAAGAAACCACCATGATTTTGCATTCTTTATCCTTAACCAAGCTGAGGCAATTAATAAAAGTATATCTTGTTTCACCCGGAGTCCACACAACAACTTCATTATAGTTTTGCAGTGAAGCACACACTCTTGCCATTACAAATTGTGCACTAAGTGGAAGATTTGGCAATGCTTGAAGCCTGCTACAGTTATCCACGTAAAGAAATCTAAGTTTAGGAAGTTGAGAGATGCTATCAGGTAGGCGTGTAAAATTGCTTTTGCTCAGATTTAAAAACTGTACAAAGGATAAGCATCCAAGATCACTAGGTAATGCACCATCCAGAATATTGTAGTCACTTAATTCTAGAGACACTAAAGACCTTAACCCTAAAAATGACCTAGGCATAAACAGGTTGATTGGCTCAAGTTCAAGATGTTGGGCAATGAAGAAACTATGTTGTGAAAATAATATGACACAAGATTAAAGTAGAGAGAGAAGATAATATGACACAAGGAATTTACGTGGTTCAGCAATATGCCTACGTCCACGGGAGGCGACAGAATAAATTTTCACTATAATTGTGGAGATTACAACAATGACTTGAAGACACTCTCACACAAACCCAAACCCCAAATACACCCTTGGTTCTCTCACAAATAAGTAGAGAACACCCTATTGTATTTAGACAATTTGCAAGACATAACTTCCTAGCTCTGGTGCACACACACAAAAGAAGTTATTTTGCCATCTCCCTAACTCGCATAGGAACTCTCCTTTTTCTCTCACAGCCTATTACTCTCAATTGCTCCATCTCTATTTATAGCCAAGTTCCAGCTAAAATACCAACATTTCAGCACACTAGAGACTTCTATTGATAAGGAAGTCAACAATAGTGGCTAAGCAATCCATTAAACATTCAATGCATAAGTGCTATAAATCTTCATGCAAGCTTACATACAAGGAATTGTATATCTTTGACTTTGTTAATCAAGTCATACTTTCACACATAGGCATGCATCCATTTATGGCCCATGGAGTCATACATTTCGGCTATGCATAAATTTGGTTTGCATGTATTTTCGGCTAAAAGGTGAAGCATGGATGCATCTAAAATGTTCCAGACATGAGAGAATAGTGCAAGATTTCTATCAACAAAGAAGTCAAATATTTCAGCCATGCATGAATATTGTTCAAGTCGGTGTTGTTTCCTTGCCAATTTCCTTGACTATTCATACAACATAGCATTTAATGCTTAGCCGAAATGTTAAACCACTGTCATTAAAATTCAAGCCATTTCAACAAACTATTTTTCCATAAAACAAGTGTAGCATTGATGAAGAAAAGTCCAGGAAAATGCCATGATTTAGGTGGTTGACTATTACATCCCAATAGGTTGAGAATTTTAAGAGAAGTCAAACTATAAATGACCTGTGGAAAACTTGAAATATTTTCGCATTCTTGAAGATTCAATAAAATCAGGCCAGTTAGATGCTTAAATGATGATGGTAGTTCTTCTATGGCAGTTTCGTCCAGATAAAGCTCCAATAAACGTGTCATATCTCTTCCGATCTCTGAAAAATTCCTAAGTCTTGAACAACCAGAAAGAATAAAAATTTCAAGTGACTCCATGTTGATTTCATGTGGAAGGCTATGAAGACGCTTGCAATCTTTCAGATGTAATAGAGTAAGCCGCTTGAGAGCTCCAATAGATGGGTGAATCTTATACAATCTTGTGCAACCTTGAAAAATCAGCCTCTCAAGATTTGGGAATCCATTGAAGTCAGGAGTATTGATTAAGTGTTGAGAGTCACTAAGGTCCATGAGTTTTAGTTTGTCCAAGTTCTGTAATAAAACAGTATATAAATATGGAAAATTAAGTTGTTAAGAACATAACATATTGTTTCCTATAAAGAAAGACACTTGCATTTATGAAAAACTTACAGCAAATCCCGTTGGTAGTTGCTCGATGCAATTGCGAGGCATGATGAGTTCAACAAGATTGGTTGGCCGAAAACTAATTGGCATGGATTTCAAAGGATAATCACACCAGTCCATCATTTGTAGTTCATTAGAGAGATAATTAAGGCCTTGAGGAAGTTGCACATTGCAGATTTTTATCAGCCTAAATCTTTTCATCTTTGAGAAGGCTTCGGTATTCAATTCTTCTTTATGTGGGGGTGAGTTTATCACCATGCCTTCAATAAATTCTGTCCCCTAGTAACCAGGAACAATGAAATTAGAGTAAGGCAAGATACATTTACAAGAACTATAAAAATATACACTTATCTAAGTTTATGTCTGTATACTAATCCACTTATAGTATTATTCTTCAATATAGAAAAAATATCCATATCATTCCACAACCTACTACGTCTCCCAGGCTCTTGAGGTGCTTCACAACTAACAATCTCTTTACCCATTTCTTGTAACAAATCATGCATCCACAATTTTCCTCCTGAAATGGTAATGAGAGATTTATCTTTCAAAATTTCTATATCCTTGTAGTAACTAGAATCTTTTAGTATATCTACAACTTGATTTTTGTCTTCTCCTTTGAAGAAACATGCAATATCCAAAAATAGTTTTTTTGTTGAATACTCCAATCCCTTATAACCGATTTCAAGTGTATCAAAAATTCTTCTATTTAGATTTTCTTTTAGTTGATCCAAGGTAGCTTCCCACACCTTTCTTGTTTTATCAATCAACGAGAAGCTCAAAATTTCAAGAGATAAAGGAAGGCCTTGAGCGTACTTAACAAAACCTTTGGATAGATCCACAAAATCTTTTTCAGGACGAGGCTTCTTAAAGATTGTCTAGCTAAAGAGCTCTAGGGCTTTATCATCTTCTAGTCCCTTTACCCTATATATCATATCCATGTGATATCTTTCCAACAAGTGTTTATCTCTACTTGTTATGATGATCCTACTCCTAGGACCAAACCAATCGTGCATTCTCGCTAATGCATCTAGTTGGTCTTTTTCATCCACATCATCAAGAACAATAAGAACCTTTCTATTATGTAATCTTTTTCCTATCACATCAATACCCCCATGCACATCCCATATATTTACTTCTCTTTCCTTGAGGATCTTATATAGAAGTTGTTTTTGTAAAGAAACTAGACCATGATTTCCTGTTTCTCTAATAGAACTGACAGAAATAAAGCTTTTAGCCTCAAATTGATTAGAAATTTTGCAATAAATGACTTCTGCTAGAGCCGTTTTACCCACTCCCCCCATCCCCCAAATCCCAATAAAGCGAACATCATCCAATTCCAACCCTATACCTAAGAAGGCCATCATTTCCTCCACACGGGATTCCATTCCAACAAGTTCCTTGGAGAGACTTGAGAAGTCACCATACAATTCACTTACTATCCTTCTAGTGATTTTTCGAATAACTGTTGCTTTAGGCCTGTAAAGAATGTAACAAAAAATTAACTTTGATGAGACATTGGTAGCCATAAGAGACAAAACGTTCGGTAATTTTGTAACATTTAGCTTCACTAGAGATTTTTTTGGTAAGAAAGAAGTAATGTAATTTTATTGAAAATCAAATATACTTTATGTTCACGATGATGAACACAGTGTGTCAAAAAGTGCAGAAGTCAAGCTTCACTAGAGAAATAGGTACTCCCAAGTTTTTAGGGCTTTTAACACATTACCTTCCTATAACAACCAAGCCTTAGTCCAATTTTTTTGGATTGCTACGGACAGCCAGCCACATTACCTCCCAACTAGCCAAAATAAGAAAGCCGGCCCCCCTCCCTTTTTCCCTTTCTCCTTCTTCAAGGCCACCAAACAAAAAAAAAAATCTTTTAAAATTTAAGCAATTGTTCTCTCTCAATTTTGATACTAAAATCATCTCATTTTTCAAAAAGAGAAAGAAAAAAAATGAATTACTTTTCCTTTATATAAATCACTTGAATTAAGTTTTTTTTCCCTACACTTAGACAGCAGGCAAAAGAAATGAACCAGACCAATAACATGTAGCAAATGGTTACAAATGTTAGATGGCCGAGAACTGAAGAGGAAGGCAACTGGACCACATAAGTCTATGTTAGGCTGGCTTGACGGTTATTGATTAATTGATTACCATGCCTCATAGCTCAAACAACTCAAAGGTTCTTACCAAAAGTCCAATATTTCCCAAGTTCATATACAGGGGACACTTTGAATGTTCCCTCAAGAGTGGTGATAGTTACACAACACAATGCTAAAATTGTGAAATTAACGATTTTACAATTATAACTGAAATCGAATTTTCAATGGAATGTGTACGGGAATTAACCAAAAAGAAAACGTCATGTAGATTAACTCGATGAGTATAAGGATAATTCTAAATGCACTAGACTCACATATGTGTCACAGCTACACAACACACACTAAACTAATTCAATATCAATTGGGTGCATAACATCACCTGTCATGTAAATGCCATCCTGAGATATTGCCCACCTCTCTCAATGCAGTTTTCCATATTTGCAACTTTTCTCTGCTAACTTTAGGATCATCTTCATGTTTAGCAAAAGCTTCTGCAAAAGTCTCTATCTGGTTCTGTATAGCAGAGGGATTCACATAGTAGAAAACTGGCAAAACCTTGAGTCCCGTCTATTTCATGCATTGTAAGATCTTGGCAAGTTCATCCAAACACCACCTTGAAAAGGCATAGTTTTCTGAGAGAATAATGATTGCATACTTGGATTCTCTTATAGCTTTCATTAGCTATAGATCAATGAATGTTCCTCGTTTGAGTTTCTTGTCATCTCTAAACACGTCGATGCCTTTCTATTTCAAAGCAGTATATAGATGGTCTGTGAAATTCTTGTGCGTGTCCTTGCCATAGAAATTGAGAAAAACGTCATGTTTCCATTGAGGTGTTGAATAAAGAGAAGTAGAAGAAGATAGCGATGATAACGATGACAATGATGATGATGATTGTGGTGGTGATGGTGATGACCTTTGAGGGCTCATGGCCATGGAATCCATACTAGCTCATTTATAATTCTACAAATTCAAAAAGAGAACGGAAATAATGGCTATCTAAATTCCAGAGAGAGAGGAAAAGGGAAAGAGAGTGTGGTGGCTAAAATTGAAAGAGAAGAAGAAGAAGAAGAAGAAGAAGAAGAAGAAGCCCAAAAAAAAAAGGGTAAGGTGTCAACAGGCATTCTCACCACGTGCCACAAGACCAGGGTGAAGCAGTGGGAGATGGGTGAAATTCATATTTTAAAATGTTGATGATTTTTTTTTAATTACTTCTTGTTGCATGCATACTTTATACTGAAATTGGGCTTGAAGTCACTATTTGTAAGCGCTGGTATTTGGCTAGTGAAATTCATATTTGAAGAAGCATTCCCATGAAAAATTCCATGTGGAATATTTACCATGGTGAAAGGATGCTTTTTTTAGTTTTTTACCTCAGTAAGGGCCAAAGTAGTTATTGTTTATAGTATACTTCTACATAAATATTATCATGACTCATGACTCTGAGAATTTGACTTTTTTTTTTTTTTAGAATACTAAATATTTTTAACACACACGGGAGAGATAAGAAGGTTTTTAAAGAAACTTATAGTGATGTATATCCAAAAAGATCTAACTATTGAATATATAGCACAGATTTTAAACATCTTTAACTCACACAGTCACACTTATTTTCCAATGTGAGATTAACCCACTATTTTTCTTTTGAGAATACTAAATATTTTTAACACACACACACAGAGGGGAGAAAATTTTTAAAGAAACTTATAGTAGTATATATCCAAAAAGACCTAACTTTTGAATATACTCTTGAGAATTTGACATTGACTAAATGCAATGAGTGCCCATTTTTTGGCAAATTATTATTATTTATTTTGATGAGAAATCTATATATATATATATATATATATAATAACAAGTAAAGCTGAGAGAAAATCTAATTAGATTTCAAATTAGAATTCAATTAGAGTCTAATTTTGCACCACGTGTCCTATCTAATTTAAATTTTTAAATTTTTGTGCTAAGTGAGTTAATTCAATGTAAAAATTGGATTTCAATTAGAATTTAATTTTGCAACATGTGTCCCATCTAATCTAAGTTTTTTAATTTTTGTACCAAATGAGTTAATTTAGTGTAAAAAATGAGAAGTCCAATATAAGTAAATCATAAAAACATAATTTTTGAATAATTTTATATTTATGAGCCTTTTTTTTTAGAACTAAAAACAATTCAAGTTTATAAGTCATCTATATGTGTGTGTGTGTGTGTGAATTAATAGGTAAAGTTAAGAGAAAATCCAATTAAATTTCAAATTGGAATTCAATTAGAGTCTAATTTTGCGTCATGTGTCCCATCTAATCAAAATTTAAAATTTTTTTTTGTACCAAGTTAGTTTTTTTTTTGAGTAAGGGTTTCAACTTATGGCGTCCGCTCCTGATAATAGTTCTTTATCATCAGACCAAGACACCCATCAGTTTTTGGTGTAGGCGGGGATTGAATCTCAGATTTCTTATTCAACTATCAGAGACTTTACCAGTTAAGCTAGCTGGAACCCATTTGTACCAAGTTAGTTAGTTCCATGTAAAAATTAGATTTCAATTAGAGTTTAATTTTACGGCACGTGTCCCATCTAATTGAAGTTTTTTAATTTTTGTGCCAAATGAATTATTTTAAAGTAGAAAACGATGAGTCCAATATAAATAAATTATAAAAAAACATAATCATATATCTAACACTATATATAAAATTAGAGAAAGAGAGAGTTTGAATGATTTTATATTTATGAGCATTTTTTTTATAACTAAAAGCAATTCAAATTTATAAGTCATATATATATATATATATATATATATTAACAGGTAAAACTTAGAGAAAATTCAATTAAATTCTACAATTGAAATCAATTTTGCGCCATGTGTTCTAAATTATTTATTTTTAGAGAGAGTTTTATTTCTTAATTTTTGAATCAAATGTGGGACCATATCATAAATATCCATTCAAGTGAATTATTGTGTACAAAAACCAAAAAAGTTTAGAATTAATGAACATAAAATTTTTTTTTTTTAAATGGACAATTTACATTTTTTACCTAATAACATTCTTACAAAACTTTTTAAAGAGTTAAAAAAAAAATAATAACTATCAATAATATATTTAAATTATATATGTAAGAATTATACTATTCATCTTATGTAACAATTACACCTGGTGTAACTCTAAAGAGTTACACATTTTTTAAACTATTGGATTTAAGTAGATTCAACGGTTAAAAAAAGACTATAATTATTACAAATATTCTGATTAAAATCTAATTAATTATCCTCATTTATTATCTTCTAAACCTATCTCTAAACCCAAAAAAAAGTTTGACTTCTGACTCTCTCTCTCTCTCTCTCTCCGTTTCTCTTTCTTTCTTCTCCACCACCTCTACAGGTTGCCGGTAGGAAAAAAAAAAAAATCCAAAATTGCGTACAAAGATTATAAAGCATACAAGTAGCAATTGAAGAAGGTTCGCACATGTTGCTCCGTTGTAGAGCCCGTGGACATTTTCATAAAAGACAAGTATAGCATCATGCAAAGCTTAAGAAAACGTTTGATGAGAATCATAAAAAAATAAGAGCAAGTTGTCGGTGTTATCTCTCATGCCTCTCTACCGACAAATGTCTCAAGCAATGCATCACCTTCATCAGGTCCATTGTTGTGGCAAAATTCCAACCATTCCAAATTAATATACAATTGTTGACCATAGAATTGGTTTACAATGAAATGTGGGAAATTCAAGTAGAAAAAAAAAATGAAAGGACACAGGAGTAGAAATTTAATGAGTGTTGTGCCTGTGCCCTTGTGCATCATGTTGCATATATTGAAAAATAAAAATATCCTCACCCTTCTGATTATGATCAATGATGAATCATTTGATGAGATTGACAAAAAGAAACCATCTTCAATCATTGTTGAGAATCAGCATTTGGTTCACTAATCCATTAAAATATAGCAAAACATGGGATAACAAGTTAAAATATGCAGCCTAAAGTTCTTTGACAGATCATGTTCCTATAAAATAATTGGCAGGATTACAATTGAGTATTGATCCCCTGGATCATCCAATAGAGTAATCCAAAAAAAAAAAAAAACTTCTCTCTAAATATATGTCAACCTGTCTAGCAACCACATGTCTGAATCTTAAGAGAGGAACCTAAGGAACGGCACTTAAAGTACTGTCCTCAAGTTTTGTCCAAGAGAAATTAAATACTCCCTCATTCTTACTTTTTTTTGTTCTCTATTCCATTTTGAGATGTCCCAAAATATTGTCCAATTTCTAAAAATTAAAGTTATTAATTTACTAATGTTCCTATTATACCCTTATTAATTTACTAATTCAATTTTTTGATATTTTTTTAATGGTAGTTTTGGAAACTTATACATTTTTAAAAGCTAGACAAGACAATAAATGATATTCCCTTAAAAAGTTTGACTTTTCAAACAAAACTAAAAAAGTGGGACGGAGGGAGTAGATATTTAATAATGAAATTAAATTATTTGAAATAAAATTTATGCAATTATGTATATGATTGAAGTATTGAACACAAAAATAATCTGCTGCTTTTTAAAAGTTTTCACATTGCAAATGTAACAATAGTGAAAAATTATTATCTCTGCTCATGCTTTGTTCCTCCATATAAAGTAAATTGTTATGGTAATGGTGGTGAAGGTGCCACCTAAGTGGGTTATTTAATTAATTAATTAAGTATAGTTTTATTTTATTGAGAAAAAAAAAAGTATTATTCTAATTTATATGAAAAAATTTTGTCGGCTAAGGAATCTGAACGTGGGCTTATCTTGCCCTTTGTATATTTTTTTAACTTATTTGGTCTCTTAAATTAAAGTATGCGATGATTTGCAATGCATGTATAGTATTATTCTAAATTAAATTGATATTTTGAAAGCAATAATAAATAAGGAGAGAGAGAATGTTAGTATTAATTAGGTAATGCTATTAATAAGGTAAAAAGTAATAACATTTAATGATGTTCTTTTCGACCGTTAGATCTCTTAGAAATTTATGGTGTAAAAAATGTGTAACTTTACAAGAGTTACACCAGATGTAACTTGAACCCATAAATTACACCTGGTATAACTCTTAAAAAGTTACACCTTTTTTGTACCGTAGATTTTTAATAGATCTAATTGTTGAAAAAATAGTATTAAATAATTAAGAATTTCCATTTTATTTACCTAATTAATAACATATTTTCTCTATCCATATTTACTACTTTCCATAGTAGATTGGCAGTTTCAATAGCAAAACTGACTTTTGCGGCCTCTCCCCTTTGAGATCCGGGCCAAAGTAAGTACCCATGATGAAGTACAAGAGGAAAAGCTGATTATCATCTAGTATATGACTTAGTACATTGATAGATTCTAATCCCCCAGAAGTAATAGGTTCGGTAACCTGAGATGAGCCATCCATTGCCACTAAATAAGAGGTCTGCATAAAAATGCCACAAAGATTATTAGAATTGAACAAGACAACAAGACACAACGATTTAGTTATAAAAAATGAGTTTAACAAAAAGCATGGCATCAATAGATGAGATGAAATACATGCAAGTAAAGTTACTAGAAAGAGTTTAGCATTGAGGCTCGGCTCCTGTGTTCTTCACTAAATTCTTTGTCCTATACAGTAAACTCTGCAACATTTGAGGGCACGTAATGCACAATACCATGACTTAAGGGTACTATATTTTATGGCATAGTTGTCAAATCGTGAATCGTATCGTAAATCGATTTTTGATTTTTCTGTATCGTGTATCGTATCGAATCGTGTATCGTAAGATACATAAACACTTAATAAAATTATAAAATAATTATAAATATACATATATAAAAAGTATATTTATTATAAATTCAAAATATATTCAACTAATGACCAATTTAATCATTACGTATGTAATAAAATTTAACAAAACTAATTAAATAAATCAAATTAACTTATGTTTATAACATGCACATTCAAATTGATTAAACTCAGAAGTAATACATGATGATATATGAACCAAAATAATAATATTTTTTCATCATCTTGGCTAATCAACTCTATCTAAGTCAATGTTATCATCATATTTAGCATCTTGCAAAATTATTTTTTCATAGACATTTTCTTTATTATTATCAACATTTACTTTTTTTTTTGGTTTTTTTATTCTAATAATTTTTTCTTTATAATTTTTCATGGCATTCTAGCCTTTTAGACTCAAAATAATAATAACAAAATAAAAAATAATAATATTTTCCTTTAATATATTATTAATAGCATAGAAAATAAATTTGCACATATAAAAGCGATTGAGTATACTCTAAATTTTGTAGGAGAAAGAGAAGGGAGGAAAAAAACTTATGGACTTGCTATTTCATTAGACTCAATTAAGTTTCCCAATAATTTTGTGTTAACAAAGTCTAATAACTTGTTTAAATCAAATAAAACTACAAATTTTAACAAAAAAACTCATTTTAAATCTACATGTTTATGTATCGTACGATACGTACGATTCACCGGTACGATACGATTCATACGATACGCACTTATGTATCGGACGATTCATGAGCACTTATGATACGCCTTTACAATACGAAACTTTTTGTACAGGATACGATACGTATCGCATATCGTACAATACTGACAACTATGTTTTATGGAATCTATAAAAATCCCTTTCAAATGATTAATATCTTCAAAAATTCAATCTTTGTTAGAAAGAGCATGCTGCATTGTCCAATGCCATAAAGAATGGAAACCAAATTTATATTTTTATAGGTCATCAGAGAAAAAGGGGAAGAAGGTGCAGCTGATCTTAGAGAATCATTTTAAGATCTTGACACAGGCCAGTAGTCCAAACACTGTTAAAGAAAAGAACAGCTACTAGGGGAGTGAATTTTAGCTCTTAACCAACACATATCAACATCCACACTCTAAAAAAGTTCTAAAAGCCATGCCCTTTGTAGAACCACTCCAGAAATACACAGAGATGTTCCCAAAGAAGGCTTTAGAACAAAGATGTGATATGCTGGATAGCACCCAGAATATATGGTCTAATTATCCTTGAAGCACCCTTTTAAGTGAAGATTTGCCACAAAATTGACATATTAAAATCCATTAGTAATTTTCTTGAAATAATTACAATCAGGAAATTACACTATGGTTCTCACAAATGGCTAGAAAGAATCTGGATAACACTATCAGTTATATTCTTGAGGATATGGCTGTACGCTAGTAACAGCATCTTTGTATGCCATTTTAGATTTTTTTTTTTTCCTGTCGACAGCCTGTGGAGGTGGTGGAGGTGAAAGAGAGAGAGAAACATAAATGAGAGAGAGAGTCAGAAGTCAAACTTTTTTTGAGTTTAGAGATAGATTTAGAAGGTAATAAATGAGGGTAATTAATTAGATTATAATCAGAATATTTGTAATAATTATAGTCTTTTTTTAACCGTTGGATATACTTAAATCCAATGGATTAAAAAATGTAAGAGTTACACTAGGTGTAACTTGAACCTATCTCATATATATATATATATATATATCTAAAACCTAAAACGTAACATTTATTGTTACTATACTCCTGTTAAGCCATATTAGTGACCACATCATCTATTTAGTTCATTCTTTTTATTTTCTCTTTCTAAACTTGTATTCTCCCAATTCTTAGAAAAAAAATAAATAAATAAATAACTATTCTTCTCTCTATTAGTCCACATTTCCTTCTAAAAAAAAAATATTAGTCCACATTAACTATTACACTTCCTTCAACCTTTTCCCATACTTTTTACTTTTTTGTCTCTCCACTACTCTCTATTTTATCTCTTTATCTCCTTACTACTCTCTATTTTACCTCTTTATTTTGTCACTACTCTTTACTTTATTGTTACACTTCATCATTTTCTCTTTCTTATATTTTGACTCTTCTTCTCCCAATTTTATTTTGTATAAATTCGATATCATTTCTCTCATTCAATCTATATTTTCCCACTCTTACACTTCATCATTTTCTCTTTCTTACATTTTGACTCTTCTTCTCTCCATTTTATTTTGTATAAATTCAATATCATTTCTTTCATTCAATCCATACTTTTCCTACAAAAAACTCTGAGTACACTCTCTCTCTCTCTCTCTCTCTCTCTCTCTACTTTCTTGTGAATTTTTGTTCTTTCTTATAATTCTGATTAAGGCTGATAATTTTTTTTTTTTTTTTAAATATGTGTTTTGGCATTGTGTGTGTGTGTGTGTGTGTGTGTGTGTGTTTTTTTTTTAATTCCCATTACAAAGCCTTCTCTCTCCCTTTTTATAGCTTTGATTGAATTTTGATTTGGGTTAATACTTAGTTTTTTTGGAAATAAGAATTTGAGTTTATATCAAAATACAATCTACATGGCTCCTACCAATTTTTTTAGTAATAAACTATTATAAAGTCAATCTTTTATTCCTTTTGTTTCTTTAATTTTAGTTAAGATAATATTATAATTTTGTGATAAATTTTTATTATTATGATAATCTCATTATTCCTTAAGAGATGAAAATTTTGAATAATAAATTTGAAACTTATAAAATTTAGTTGTACATCAAATATAACACAGTACAACAGAAGTTAGAAAATACAACAGAAGTTAGAAAAATATAGTTCACCTTAAAAAAATATTAATCAAACATACAAAGTATAATAGTATGATATAATTGTACTTTATAGAGATAAAAGATAAAAAATACTTGTAGAAATCTTTTTTAAAAAATACTTGAAGTAATTGTTACTTTTTAATTTTTATATATCACAACTCATTATATAATATTTATATATTTCTATACATTGCATGGTTTTAACTAGTACATACTTCCTAAAAAAAAAAAAAAAACTAGTACATGCTTTAAAAATAAAGGGATTTAGGGGACGTTTGGTACATGTTTTCAAACAATAATTTTCAGTTTTAAATAATATTATATATATTTTTATACATTTTTCTATTCACATATATTTTCACACATATTTTCAATATATTTCTATACATTGCATGGTTTTAACTAGTACATACTTCCTAAAAAAAAAAAAAAAAACTAGTACATGCTTTAAAAATAAAGGGATTTAGGGGACGTTTGGTACATGTTTTCAAACAATAATTTTCAGTTTTAAATAATATTATATATATATTTTTATACATTTTTCTATTCACATATATTTTCACACATATTTTCAATATATTTCTATACATTGCATGGTTTTAACTAGTACATACTTCCTAAAAAAAAAAAAAAAACTAGTACATGCTTTAAAAATAAAGGGATTTAGGGGACGTTTGGTACATGTTTTCAAACAATAATTTTCAGTTTTAAATAATATTATATATATTTTTATACATTTTTCTATTCACATATATTTTCACATATATTTTCAAATAATAATTTCCCCTTTTTAAGTTCATGTACCAAAACACCCTGACTCCCCCCTCCTCTCTCTCTCTCTCTCTCTCTCTCTCCAAAAACTTCTACTCTTCGGATAATATTGGTGTGTGGGACCCAGAATGTTGGCGCCTGGCTTTCCATCCTCAGCTTCATTCTCCTCAATATCTCAATCCGTACATTACCCTCTAAGTTCAAAAATCATTTCAAATAGGAAAGAGAGTGAGAAGTTGTTCAAAACGTAGTTGAACAATGGAGAACTTAGTCATACTCTGCAACGCTAGCCCTCCATTGCCAATCCCATCCAAACTAGCCAACCAATCCAAGTTCTCATCCAAACCCACCATCTCTTTCTCCGTAAAAACCCACCCAAAACTCACTGACGCTCATTTGAATTCCCTCAGCAAAAATGGGCGCCTCAGCGAGGCCATAACAGCTCTTGACTCCATTGCTCAATCTGGGTCCAAGGTAAATTCCAATACTTATATCAATCTGTTACAGTCTTGCATTGATTTGAACTCTATTCAACTGGGTCGGGAGCTCCATGCGCGTATTAATTTAGTTAATGATGTGAATCCATATGTTGAGACGAAGATTGTCAGCATGTATGCTAAATGTGGGTCTCTGGACGATGCACGCAAGGTGTTTGATGAAATGGGTGAGAGAAACTTGTACACTTGGTCGGCGATGATTGGTGCGTGCTCGAGAGGGAAGAGGTGGAGGGAGGTTGTGGAGCTTTTCTTTTTGATGATGGGAAATGGTGTTGTGCCTGATAGTTTTTTGTTCCCTAAAGTCTTGCAGGCGTGTGCAAATTGCGGGGATTTTGAGACTGGGAAGTTGATACATTCATTGGTGGTTCGACTTGGGATGAGTTGTTATTTGTTTGTTAACAATTCAATTTTGGCTGTGTATGTAAAGAGTGGGAAATTGAGTTTGGCAAGGAAGTTTTTTGAGAACATGGATGAGAGAGATTCAGTCACTTGGAATGCAATCATATCTGGGTATTGCCAGAAGGGTGAGATTGAGGAAGCTCTTAGACTGTTTGATGCAATGCTTGAAGAAGGGGTTGAAACGGGTTCAGTGACTTGGAACATATTGATTACTAGTTATAATCAGTTAGGGCAGTGTGATGTTGCGAAGGAATTGATGAAGAAGATGGAGAGTTTTGGAATAACTCCTGATGTATTTACTTGGACTTCTATGATTTCGGGGTATGCTCAAAACAACAAGAACAATCGGGCGTTGGATCTGTTCAAGGATATGCTTCAGGAAGGGGTTAAGCCAAATGGGGTTACGATTACAAATGCAATTTCAGCATGTTCAACTTTGAAATCACTAGATAAGGGGTTGGAAATCCATTCTGTTGCTGTTAAGATGGGTTTAATCAATGATTTATTGGTTGGAAATTCTCTCACTGACATGTATTCCAAGTGTGGGGAATTGGAAGCAGCTTGGAAAGTCTTTGATATGGTATTGGAGAAAGATGTATACACTTGGAACTCGATGATTGGAGGATATTGCCAAGCTGGCTATTATGGTAAAGCCCATCAACTCCTTATGAAAATGCAGGAATCAGGTGTATCGCCAAATGTTGTGACGTGGAATATGATGATCTCGGGATATATGCAGAATGGAGATGAGGATCAAGCCATGGATCTCTTCCAGAAAATGGAAAATGATGGGAAAACTAAGCGGGATACTGCTTCATGGAATGCTCTTATTGCTGGTTACCTGCAAACTGGGCAAAAGGACAAGGCGTTGGGTATTTTTAGACAAATGCAGTCTTCCTATGTTATTCCCAATTCTGTTACAATTTTGAGTGTCTTACCTGCATGTGCAAATTTAATTGCTGGGAAGAAGGTAAAAGAGATCCATGGTTGTGTATTCCGTAGAAGCTTAGAGACTGAACTTCCTATTGCGAATTCTCTTATTGACACTTATGCCAAGTCAGGGAATATAATATATTCAAGAACCATTTTTGATGGATTGGCTTCCAAAGATATCATCACCTGGAACTCCTTGATCGGTGGATATGTTTTACATGGTCATGCAGATACTGCACTTGTTCTCTTTGATCAGATGAAAAAGTTTGGAGTCAGACCAAATAGAGGTACCTTTGCAAATATTATTGTTGCTTACAGTCTTGCTGGAATGGTGGATAAGGGGGAGAAAGCTTTCTCTAGCATCACGGAAGAGTATCAAATTATACCAGGTTTAGAACATTATTCAGCTATGGTATATCTATATGGCCGTGCAGGCAGGCTTGCAGATGCAATTGATTTCATTGAAGAAATGCCCATTGAACCTGACTCCTTCACTTGGGCTGCCTTACTAACTGCCTGTAGGATTCATGGAAATATAGGCTTGGCAATCCGTGCGGGGGAAAACTTACTTGACTTAGAACCAGGGAATTTTTTGATTCACCAATTAATTTTTCAGGCATATGCTTTATGTGGGAAGTCTGAGGATGCTTCAAAAATGACAAAGCTTGAAAAAGATAATGCATCAAGAAAATGTCTTGGGCAATGCTGGATTGAAGTTAAAAACACAGTCCATACTTTTCTTGCAGGTGATCAGTCCTTGGATGTGCTATATTCTTGGATACAAAGAATAAAAGGGGAAGTCAAGGGACTCGATATGCAATATGGACTTTCTATTGAGGAGGAAAAGAGGGAAGAGATTGGTGGAGTTCATAGTGAAAAACTTGCATTTGCTTTTGCCCTTATAGGATCTCCTTCTGCACCTAAAGTTATAAGGATTGTAAAAAACCTGAGAATTTGTGGAGATTGCCATAGGACAGCCAAATATATCTCAACAACATATGGATGTGAAATATATTTGAATGACTCAAACTGCCTCCATCATTTTAAGAATGGGCATTGTTCTTGTAAGGATTATTGGTAGAGTAGGAACTAGGAAGACACAAAGTGAGAATTTGGTTATCAGATCAGTTCCATCAAAATAATAGAGGCTTCTTGGATGGGTTCCAGATATACTTCAAGCTGTCATGGATCTTGTAACAGCATGTAAGTGAAAAAAATTTACTTAAAATTTGACTTATCCTGGCTACTTAGTTTTCTTTTGACATGTATTTTCTTGAAAATTCAGATTTTATATGTGTGCATTTCTTTGAACTGTGGGCTGATGAGTAGGCTTTTGTGCTGAGCTGGATAGAGATTTGAATGTATTTACATTTATTAGGCAGTTTCTGATGAGAAGATATGTGTCTATCCCATTGGAAGTCCATTTGTTGATAGTCTTCTTGGACAGTAGCTGAGTTACTGATTCTAAAGGAAATTGCATTGCTACAGTGATTATCTGTGTGACCCATCAAAAAGTTCCTGTTCATGAATGGTCAATTTTGTGCATTTTTTTCTTTTTCTTTTTCTTTCCTATGATTGAATGAAGTTATTACCAATGAGCTCAATGGAACTTCCTCTCATTGTAAGAAAAGGTGGAGGGTGAGGTTCAAGACTCACCGGCTGCGTGAAATTACTTTTAAAAAGAAGATTTGAATGAAGTCATTTTCTACATGGCATGGATTATATTTTCTGCAAAGTATGTTGTGCGAACATGAGTCTTCTTTCATCTACAATCACTGTGCATTATGCCATTAGATGAAATAGATGTGTATATTTTTCTTCTCAATTCAAATTTTACTTGATTATATTTTTATCTTGATAATCATTGTTTCTATGGCTTGAAATTATAAAGATGCATTTGGTCATCTAACCACTTCTAGTATATTACTTGATTCTAATTTTATCTTGGTAGTTGTTATTTCTATGTCAAATTACTTAACTATATTTTCCTGGCCCTTTCCCACAAAACTACCTCCCTTTGCAGGTCCATATGCTTATTTGATAAGGAAGCCCTTATACAAATTTTTAATATTTTGCATTTGAATTCTTAAGTGGGAAGTCTGATAAGAACAGGTTGGTAATTGAACTGAGTAATTAGCCAGGTTATGTCCTGTATAGCAGAGATTCTTGTGCAATTGACTTTTTTGCCCTAAAGCTTGGACCACATGATTACGAACTGGTATATAATTTGACGAGTAATTCTTCTTATGCTGTTCCGCAATAATTTCTGCTAATGAAAATAATGCTTTCTTTAATATGCGATTAATGACTCTCATCTTTGGTATTGTCTGATTGATTAATTTCTTAATATCCCCTGGGTATCTTGGCTAGCTTCATTGGCTATCATGGATCAACAAATTACCTAGGGCCTATGGTCCTAAGGTGCATCATCTCACACCACAAGTAAGGCTGGTTCAATATGAACCAGGGCAATCCTTCCCATCAGGCAAAAATTGTGTCTGCGAGGAAGATATGATTTTTAGAGAGTTGATATTGTAGAAGTAAAATTTTTTTTTTCTCTGGCTGCATGATGTCTGAAGGCTATTATTACATAAATAGGTGCATATGCAACCATCAAGCCAACACAATAATGACTTCAAAAAAAAAATGTGGGGTGTGAGGGTGTCAACAATATGATGAACTTAAGCTAAATCCAAATATTTTCAAAAATCTGTACAAGTTCTAGTCATTTTTTTATGAGATTGAGAGGCGTCATATACTCTCAAAATCATTAATTGAAGGACCCAAATTGTTCTCATTCAAGTTTTTTATCGTAGTTTTATTGATGCTGATATGAATGAACAAGTTTCTAAATTCCTTTTTGCTGATACATTATGTTATAGGTTCCATTCCATGGCATTTATGGTTTGTGGATGGGGGCGGCGAAGCCATGAGCACATGGTTATGAGCAAGGTATGCAATAATTTCACCCACTAAAGAGTACATCTGTGTCGTGTGTTTCAACAAGATGTATTTTTTTCACTTTTTCTCATGTTTATCTACTTGAAATAAGTGCATCTTATTCAACTCAATTAGGGTATGCTCTAAAAAGGAGCAGATCTGTTGGGAGCCTGAGACTTTGGAGTTTGGACAGGTCTGACCCCACCGTTATTGATGGCATGCATAGTTGCCACTAGCATCCAAGTTGATGAAGATAAGAAAGGCCATATCCCATTTGAGATTTAAGTTTGTTGCATGGAACAATCGTTTGAGGATCAGGAATTGTTATGGAAGGGGGAGGGTCTGGGATGGGATGAGAAGCTCTTAGTTCCCTACATGTTAACAATTAGAATGAGAACTCCAACCTGAAATAGATTTGTTTATTATGGTCGACCAGAACTCGATTGTCATTTCTAATTTTCTACATGTATACGATGGCCAGAATCTGCAAGTGGCTGGGTCATAAAAAGAATGCACCATGGTCCAGTGGGTGGAAGCTTAGGTTGAGATTATATCTCTCTCCACTCTTCACTCCATGTGTTGGCCAGGTGGTAGTTACTACCTATATCAGTTTTCGGTGCTAACGAATAACTTGTAAGGTTTTTTAAACTCAGCCTCTTTGAACCATGTTCTTTGAGAGCCTACCTCTTTTCCAATATATATTAAAACAAAAAAAAAAAAAAAAAAAAAAAAAAAAAAAAAAAAAAAAAAGTTTTCAGTACTTTTGCGGAGTTTACCACTTTATATCTACTGACCAGCTAGCCAATTCTCAGCTTTTTTTTGAAGATATGGAAAAAAGTTGCAAAGGTCCATCTATGCAGGTAGGGTAAATTGAGAACCTTACTTCTGCATTTAGAATTTGATCCCTCAGGTATCCGCAGAAGCCGCAATGCCCAGCTTTCTTTTAAATATATGGGAAAAGTTGCAGGGGTCCATATTTGCAGGCAGGGTAACCCAAGAAAGCTGCTTCTGCATTATAACTTTTGATCCATAAAGGAGGAAACATATATAGAGATATATATCTTTTTTTGAATTCTCGTCTCTTTAATCACCTTATAACTAAGTCCTAAAAGGTCTATTGAAGACAACGAAGAAAATTAACATAACATGAGGCATGAGGCTTCTTGAATTAGATTTGCAGCCTTGGAAAATATAAACTTGGTTCTTGAAACCATGCTCTTTGCTTCGATTGGCGAAATTAGTTTTGACATGTAGCAAAAACCATCAGCTGCACCACTAGGAAGGCCAGAAGCCGTCCGATTTGAGCTGGCGACACTCTGGTCTGGAATCGAGTGGTAAATCAATGGCATAAAGTGATGGGATTTCCGGATTTGTATAATATAGAATGGTGAAAACGAGATTCTTTGCGTATATTAGAGAGAAGAATCTTACGTAAATTCCATACTGCATTAAGATCCTGTAAATATCCCATAATAATAAGTGACCATTTCCATACCACAAAAGCACAAAGTAAAACATCAAAAAAGTGATTTTATTTTCCAGTAGCTGAATAATAATCAATGATTTGCCCATATATTTATTTTTTAATGTTTTGGGAACGTGTACTCGATGCACAAGCATATTCAAATATTCGGCAGTCAGAATAAAGAGCCAATCCTGCTGGCTGGCCCCTATTCTGAATTCCTTTTCTCCTGTAATTGACTAATTATATTTTGTAGTACGAAAAGTAAAAATAAGACAAAGAATAACGACTGTGCAATTAAAATTGAAATAAGAATAAGAATAAGAATAAACGTAAAATCATTTGTTACAAATGATTGTCACAAATGCATTATGCATGGGAGTATCAAGTATGGGAATGGGACTCTTCTAGCTATTGCCACCCCTACATGCACACAAGAAAAATAATGCTTTATTTTTTTCTGGGGATTTATGGGGTATCTGATTCTCTGCCATTGAATGCTTTCCCTCCATGGTGGAAACACGAATTAGCTTCTACAAAATTGTAAGCTAGAATTTTTTTTATATATCTCCACAAGCAAAAAACACCTTTAAGCTCTCATTTATAAATTCCTTCCACATCTTGCTTACAAGTCAGTGCAACACTCGTCCACGCCCCTCAACTTGCTCTCTTGATCTTCCTCTCAAGTCTTTGATCACTGCTGAAAAATGGTAAACAAGGATACTACTTTCAGTTCTTTGCCTACGAGTTTTTCTCTTTTACGTGTATTCCTTTTTTAAGTTTTGATAAAAAGTTTCTAACCAGTTATCAAAAAAAGTTCTTTGCCTTTTTTTGGATGAATTTTATATAGTATATTTTGTAGCATATCGCTTTGTTTTTAGTTTAGGAAAGTTGACTGATCGGTTGAATGTTGTTGCTGCAGAGTTTGGAGGCTAGCCAGAAGAAACCAATAACAGTTGGGCCATGGGGAGGCCAGCATGGCTTGTGTTGGGACGATGGGGTTTACTCATCTGTGAGGCAGTTGGTGATAGCTCATGGAGTGGGCATTGACTCCATCCAAATTGAATATGACAACAAAGGGACTTCAATTTGGTCAGAGAAGCATGGTGGAAATGGAAGCAACAAAATAGACAGGGTTAGTCATACAAGAAATGTTTACATAGCATTGTTGTGGCTTTTTGCTGTGTCCATAGCATTATCCATCTAGAAATGTTTACATAACAATATTGAAGTTGCTCATTATCTTGTTTTGGAGTTAACCATCAATGAAGTTGCTATGTACAGTATAAACAATGAAAAAAAAATTCTGAATCTAGTAGGTGTTTAATAGGGTTTATGCCTTGCAGGTCAAGCTTGACTGCCCAGATGAGTTCCTAACTTCAATACATGGACACTATGGTTGCTTAAATGAATGGGGACCAGTGTTTGTTCGATCACTTTCTTTTGAAAGCAACAGGAAAACATATGGACCATTTGGTACTGAACAAGGAACCTATTTCTCATTCCCAATGGCTGGGGGCAAGATTGTTGGGTTCCATGGCAAGGCTGGCTGGTATCTTGATGCAATTGGAGCTTATTTGAAACCAGTTGAGAAGCAATATTCGTCCAATGTTAGGCTCAAATCACAAAACTACGTTGCTAATGGGACTGAGAAGGTTGGCTACTCTGTAATACAAGGGAGCGTTGGAGAAAACTTTGATATAGTTCTTGCTGTAAGACAAAAGGATGAATATGGCAACCCTCTACAGAAAAAAACTAGGGAGTTTTCTACTACAGAATACAACAAGGTAGAGATCAAAGAAAAGGTAAGCAACCTCTATTTTAGAAATTTCTAGTCCAAAAATAATAGGGAGTTTACTCTTTTCTTCTCTTTTACATGTTGCACAAGATGTAATTAAATTAAAGCTTCATTTCATATGCTTAGTATTGAGCAATCTCTATTAGGAAATTTCTATTCCAGGGAGAAAAAAAGTTTCACTTTTTCACTTCTATATGTTGCACAAGATGAAACTTAGATTAAAGCTTCATTTTCAGGTGCCAAGCATTGAGAAGGTGCCCTCGAGAGTTGATGGCGCTGTAACATATGGACCCTGGGGTGGTACTGGTGGGTCTACATTTGATGATGGAACCTACACAGGTATTAGACAAATTAATTTGTCACGCAATGTTGGAATTGTTTGGATAAGAGCCTTGTATGATTGTGATGGGGATGCCATATGGGGAAACAGACATGGCGGCAGTGGAGGATTTAAAAATGAAAAGGTGAATCAAGCTCTTTCCATATAGCATTTATATACTTATATCTACAGTACCTATTAGTTTGGGATCAAAATTCACCAGCATATTTGTTGTGCACTTTCTGCAGATAATCTTTGATTTCCCATCTGAAGTTTTGACACATATAGTAGGCTCATATGGTCCTCTGATGTACATGGGGCCTAGTGTTATCAGGTCACTCACTTTCTACACCAATAAAGGGAAGTATGGGCCATTTGGAGAAGAACAAGGAACCAGTTTCGCCACCAAATTGAAGGAAGGAAAGATTGTCGGTATCCACGGGAGGAAAGGTTTATTCTTAGATGCTCTAGGTGTACATGTTATAGAAGGGAAAATAATGCCACTGAATCATTGTACTTCCAATGCAATTATACCTTACGAACCTGCTGTCTCTGAGTTAGATAATCCTCACTGGTCCAATAAACTTGCATTAGCAAGGCAAGTACCAAATGAAGAGGTAATTTAGAAGCATTCTCTGCATTCCTATTTGTATGCCTCTAGGAAACATTATATGGATGGTTTATTTATCAAAAGCTTTCTATGTAATTCCAGGTTGCCTTTGGTGTGATAAAAGAACCAGCTCCATGTGGACCAGGTCCATGGGGAGGGGATGGAGGGAGACCATGGGATGATGGTGTGTTTTCGGGGATCAAGCAGATCTATTTGACAAGAGTAGCAGAAGCCATTTGTTCGGTTCAGATTGAGTATGATCGAAATGGACAAGCAGTTTGGTCCATTAAGCATGGGGGTAATGGAGGAACTGCCACACATCGGGTATTACTATTATTATTGTAGTTGTATGTACCATTTCCTTGTTTTATGAGCATACAATAATTATCCTATATTTACAAGTTGAGCTATTTTGCAGATAAAATTGGAGTACCCACATGAAGTATTGATTTGCATCTCTGGTTATTATGGTTCAGTCAGTAGAGATGAGCGACCTAAAGTTATAAAGTCACTAACATTTTACACCAGTCGAGGGAAGTATGGTCCATTTGGTGAGGAAATAGGAACATTCTTCACATCAACCACCACAGAAGGCAAGGTGGTCGGTTTTCATGGTAGGAGTAGCTCGTACTTGGATGCCATTGGAATCCATATGCAACACTGGCTCGGAAATCAACGAACTGCAAAGTCATCCATCTTCAGAAGGTTTACTTGAGTTAAGTTTTGATCAGTAATAAAAGTGATTAGTTGGCATTCATGGTCCATGAATCCATGTTTGCTTGAAGTCATTGGAGTCCACAGGCAATAATGGTTGGGACTTAAATACCCACAAAGCCACCTCTTTTCAAATTGTTTGAGTTGATAAATGTTTTCTTAATAAGCATGTTTGCTCCATGGTAAAAAATTTGTACTTACAGTCTGTAATGACATTTGCTTGATTTATTAGTGCTTGTATGGTAAGCGCATTTTGGTATTTCTTCCAGCTTACTTATAATTGTTTACCGTTGGAATTACTAAAAACAAAGTGCCTACCATCACCAGCTTCTTGGAGTGCAGAATGAAATATTCTCATAGATGGAGTTTGTCATTGGATTAGGGGTGATATTAGGCATAAAGTGTCTCTTTTTGTAAAATGGTTAAGAACCCTATACACAGATAACTTCTTTCATCTATTTCAAACATAGGTTGGGAGTCTTGTGACACCAAATTTGATGTTTTTAGGAGAAGTGTCACTAGCAAAACTCCTATCATTGTGCAAAGAACCATATAAAATAAACACGCACGCACACACACACAAAGCTCACTTTTGAGATATGGTTTCTTGTAAGTAGCCATAAAACTAAAAGTCACCAAAAACATACAATACGTGTCAAACAGTTTCCTGGATTGCACAATGACAACTTGCATAGGTTCAACCAGCTACCACAAAATCAAGGGTTATTGTCAATGGAATAGAGCAAATACTTGGTGATATTCGTTGGGTAATGCTGCAATTTTCAGTGTGTCTGATCGACTCAATATAAAAATTCTAAAATAGCTCCAATCAGTTGAACATAAAAATGATGTCCTAAAAAGGTTAAGGCTATTGCATAGCCATTTGATTTTTTATTTTTTGGGATAAGCAGCCATTTGATTAGTTTAAAGGGAAGAAAAATCAAAAAACATTACAAGCATTGCTTATCAACTTCAAGTTTGAGGCTTTGGGCAGAATGATGGTCATTCCAGTCACGCGACTGGATAGTCTGTATACTAAATCAGTGAGGTCCTTGCACTGAAGACAGGAAGTTCTAGAACCCATCAAGCAATGCTCAACTAAAAATTTAAAGACACTTGCAATAAGGTAGACAACAACAAAGCGTAAAGCTTTCCTCACTCTGTTGAGGTCACTCGAAAGCATTTGACTCATTGTGGATCCAAATTTTGTTTTGAAGCACAGCAATTAGCTTATGCAAAGCATGTTGAAATTGACTGCATCTAGAATCTTACAGGAAACAAAATCTGCTAACATAATTACTCATCATCAAAGTTCCAATTCTGAAATGAGGCAACAAACCAAGTGGTTGGTTTATTAAGCAGATGAACTGGAGGCTTCCTCCTTTTCTTCAACTGAAAATGGTATAGGTTTGGTTGGGGCTGGCAATCGGCCAATGCTATCAACTTTATCCCTTTGTTTTGGGGGAGGCCTAGCTGCTTTTGGCAACAACCTGCCTTTCTTTTCAAACCACTCAGGCTTGAGCAGTGCTCGGAAGCCCAATTTGTTGTAATACACTCTTCTGACAGACCCACCAGCAGCTTCAACTGCTTCCTTTGCCCTAACTGTGACCCTTGAAATCTGTCAATGTCATATATAGGTACAAGTAAGATTCTCAATTTAAGAGCATCTGATGCCTCATTGAAAATGCAGCACATAAATGAAATTATGGTACACACCAAGAGTCACCAAACTAACTACTAGCTGTGAACTTTTGCAAACGTGTATATATATATATATATATATATATATATATATATGGACAAAGTTTAGCTACAAAATTGATTGTATCATAAGACTACAACTATACTTAATATCTTTTTATTAGAGGTGAATTTTGACAAATCACCATTGGATTATATCTTTTTCTTATATCCTCCATGCTTGTAAAAATTTCTAGAAAATTAAAGATCAATAGCTATGTCATCAATAAATTGTTTAAATTACAATTTTTTGTAGTTTAAAATTATACATAAAATATTAGCTTATAGATCATATAGTAAATAATATTCGATTGACATAGAATTTGACATGTGTATTAAGAGCGTAAAGAACATGCAATTCAACGGTTAGATTTTCAAAATATGTAGTAATAATTTTATTGAGTAAGGTTATAGCCTTTGGCTATAACCAAGTTTGTAGCTTTAGGCTACAACCAAGTTTGTAACTAAACTTTGTCCTATGCATATTCTTCTCATCCATATACATCAGACATAAGATGTTAGAAAATGATAACTTTTACAACCCACTGAAAATATAATGAAACCACCTGAACACAAACTCTGGGATTAAAATAATATGACACCAAAATATAAGTCGAGGAATATATATAGATGACATCTTTTTTCTGTTTTCTTTTTTCCTTTTTTGTCTCTAAATTCAACATCTGGTAAAAGTGGTGCGGCACTCTCAACCCACCAGGTAGATATGTGCATCATCCAGCCAACAAAAGTTGCCACAGTTTAAGACAGAAAAGTGAAAAATTCAATGTGAAGAGCAAAGCAAGAATGTTGCCATGGCCAAACAACAGAAAACACAAGCAAAAAGCCCTAGGATAAAGATTTACCTCCAGATGAATTGGCCACTTTATTTGTTCAGCACCACGTCCCATCAATCTTACTCCATCTTTTATCTGCTTCCCTATTGCCCCTGTATCCTATTGCAATAGTTATAGCCAGAATGAGACAAAGTGAATCAATCAAATGGTTCAAATTTGATAACTAGAGAAGAAAGTCACCATACCTTTAGTGTTTTCATTGTAATCAATTCAGAAGAATCAATCTTCCCAGCATTTATAAGTTTGGCAATTTTTCCCAAGCCTACTGGCTGCCAGAAAAAGATAAAGATTTATAAGCTTGGCATTTATACTCAAGTAGTTATTAGGAATTAATTTAAAACTTTTTTTTGATAGGTACATAGTGGGGGAGGAGGGAGGTAAGGTTTGAACCACAGAACACTATGTTAACAAAAAATGTCAAAATAGATCAATCTATCCTAAATATTGAGAGAGAGTGAGAGAGATAGAGAATAAAGTTTGATAATAAGAGCTCCTGCCATAGCCAATACTTCTGCACCAAAATATTGATATCCAAACCAAGAAGATAAGCAAACTTTTTTATTTGGATGCAAATTAGTGATAAACAAATTAAATAAACATAATAATGTTAAGAGGAGAAAAGGCCCAACACCACCAAATTATTGAAATTTTAGCATGCAACAAGCTTGCAAAGTTGGCAATATTGCTGTATTTTCCTCCCAGACTCCCGGTAATTACCATTCCTGATTCTTAGGCTCCACAGATGTCAGATTTCTTAAGCATAGAGATGAACATACAGCATAAGTTCTAAGGATAATTTAAATACTAGCCAGGTGACTTATAAAACTTATTCCACGGCCCAATATCTGGCAGAAATATTGGAGGAAAATCCAAAATTTTAGTTATATTCCAGGCCCCATATTCTAACTTCATCATCTCACTAACCGCCCCAGTTTCACTGGTTCAAGTCCTAAAATGACCATCCACAAAAAAAATTTGATCAACCACACTTTGGCTGGGTCATTTCCCAAAATTATTCACATAATTTTTTTATCCATCCACCAGGTAGGACCTTTTAACTTGTGATCTCCATTATCACTTAGCAGAAACATTTACAAATGAAACTCCAAAATCCCACCCCATTTGTCCACTAATTCAAAGCATTTTGACCTGATCACTTTTTTTCCTGAGAATGAGAGAAAATATTATTAAGAGAGAAAGGGTAAAATAATTATCAATTGGCACTCCCCACTGCACATAAAAAGATTATGTCCACTTTTTAGCAAGAACATTACTTCAACAACTTTCAAATTTTATCCAAAATTGTTATAGAACATGGTCTACAATCTAAGCTTGTAATTTAAGGGCATAAGCAGTTTTTTAGTTGGTGGTTTAAAGGCACAAGCATTGATCAAACAATATAAGAATATCCCCTAATTTCAAAACTTTTTACCACACTATTTGATGATGAACAAGTCATGCATCTCTCACCCCCACGGTTTCTTAGAATATGAATGATAACTTGAAGCCAACAGAGCTAACCCTGGGGGCCTGGACCCCTAATAACATACCAACCTAGAGCAAAATGATGTTATTTTGACGTGTATCCTCAATAATTTCTATAATGGTAATTAGCAGGAAATTAAATCCAAAAACAAAGCTTTTTTTTTATTTTTTTATAGGTTAAAAAAGAATTCTATTGATATGAGACTACCTTGAAAAATTAAACACGAATTAGTCTAAAGAATTACAATTGGAAAAAAATATATACATATGGATCAACTCTATGAAGGAATGAACATAGTTACTATCTGCAATACCCGATACAAAACACCACTCATAAAGAGAACTAATGAAGTATGTATAAAGCTATTGAAATCTTAAAAATTAAGAAGAATAAAAAAAATTATATATCAACTAGATACCAATCTAACTATCATTTACCAAAACCCCACCATTCATGTCCTTAAAAAAAAACCTCCAATTTTCTTTCACCTTCCTTCACTTTCTCGGTAACCAACCAAACAAACAGTACCACAAAACAGAAAGAGAAAAGAAAAGGGTACCTGGAAAGTGAGACTAAAAGGGTTTTTGAAACCACGCTTGGGCAAGCGACGACGAAGTGGGGTCTGACCACCTTCGAAGCCGAGCTTTCCCGAGCCTCTGGCTCTCTGACCCTTGTGACCCCTCCCAGCGGTCTTGCCTTTCCCTGACCCAATCCCTCTTCCCTTCCTCGTCTTCTGCTTCCTCGGCACTTTGTCCCTCAAATCGTTCAGACTCAAAAGGCTGTACGCTCGAATGCCTTCAAAAGCCACAGGAACTTTTGGTGTCAATATGGGGCATTGGCATTGTATAAAGCGTAGAGGTTGGAGTGTGGGGTTGGGTTTGAACGATGGGATCAGGATTGAGCTGGAGAGGAGGGAACAAAGTCTTCTTCTCAGCATTTCTTTTTTCTGAAGATTGAAGAAGAAGTGGATGTGGGTTTCAGGGGTTTTGGATTGTGCTGCTCATTTTGGGAGATGGGTCTACTTGGTTTTGGTCTTGGGGAGTTGATTGCTTTGCTGCCATGGCCAAATGAGCTCACTGAGGTTTAAGGAATTACGAGTTTGGAGATGGGTTGGGAATTGGGATCCAATACGCTACTGCTTTTTGCTCTTGGGTTGTAGTGTCTGTGGTTGATCTATATCGGACGGCTAGAAAATCAATCACTTTGTTTTTGTCAATTACTTTTATTAGTTTATTTCTATTAAAGAATCAATATTAGTGGTGCCAAAAATTTATCAAAAATTTAGCAATTTGACACCATAAAAAAATTATTTTATCTATTTTAACACTTCACTTTACAAAACACCCAACATGTAGTTTTATTATAACATTCAATACAATAAAATAATATAAACAACACAATAAAATAATATATATTTATTATTTATTACAATAAACAACAACCACCACCACCAATACAATAAAATAATATAATATATTTTTTAGTAAAATATTGTTTTATTTTTACCATTTTAGCTACCGTGCATAACCATTTTTGGACACTGTAGCTCAATAACCAAAAAATATGGCTTTTGCTCCACTAATGTAGCACACTTTTGTTATATTTAATTGCTAAATTTAACATTTTACCTATTTGCCTCCCCAATACTAATGCTCTTTTAGTTGTCTTTTATTTTCTCTAGGTTTTGTAAATTTAACTGAAGTATTTTTTTTTTTAATTTTGTCCCTTTTTTTTAAACTTTCTCGAAAACATTTTGTTTTTATTTTTCTCAATAGATAAAAAATGATAGATTTAATAAGTAGCAAATTCATTTTACAACATCAAACAATAGTAATATGCTACATCACCATTTTACTAAACAAAGAATAGATATGCTACACACAATCACTTGTTTAAATTCAAGAAATAAAATTTTCCAACTGCACGAATCAACCAATAATCTATAACCTCCATTCCACAGATCAACCAATAACCTATAACCTCCAATCACTAGAGATGCCGATTTTAATTTCATGTTAACCTCAACAATTTTCAATAGTTCTCATTGCCAAAAATCTCCTTTCTCAATCACTTTATCCTCTTCCTTATTAGGCTAGTCGAGATCTATCTCTTCTTTGGTATCGTCCGGTCCGATTCCGCCTTTATTCCTCTAGATAGTTGTCCATCGTTTCCAAATGTGACAACCTTCAAGCAAGTAGGGTCATATACATGGAAGTTATTACTTACCTATATTTTCCCAAAACCGCCCATTCCAAACTAGACTATATCTTCTTTGTTTAGAGCCAAACAAATACTTAGATTCCTTGCCATGCTCTTTGTAAGTGGCATATCAACCATGATTGCGAATATCATCTTTTGTATTGCTGAAAAGCCAAAAGATAAGGTAGGACAACTTGTACTTGAGGAATCACATATTTAGAGATTGTTGGGTTATGTTTTGTTGGAGTATGTGTGTTTCAAACACTTAAACTGTGGTTGTGTCCCACATTGATTAGAAATGAGTTTTCATTTATGTTTATAAACCATAGAACATCTTAAGTGATAGCTTGAAAGATAATGGGCTAAGGGTTAAAGTTGAGCTTTGGTCGGATTTAGGCTTGTCTCTATCTCTATTAAGCCTCATTAAATGCTACTCATTGGGCATGCATAGTAACCGTTGGAGCAGCCCATGTCCTTTGCTTAGTTAGCTTATAAAACCCTACAACTCACACTATTCAATAGTCATATTTTTTCATCTTCTCCAACCGTATCTTCTCTCTATTTGCTCTGGTTTGTTGCACAAAAATTTTAGCTTCGATTTTTTTTTTTTTTTTTGTAAGGAAAGGAAAGGCAAGTAAGGTCGTTCCTAGTTCTTTTTACTTGAATATGTGATCAACTTTAAGAAATCACTATATTCTAATCTTGGGGGGTTGTTCGACCAAGAGAGCCATTCACACCGAGTTCTACTCCGGGTGGCACAAATCAACCTTTAAGAACAACACATTTTGCGTGATTCTATAGTTTGTGAGATCTTTCTAACTTTATCTATTTACTTTTTAGCATTGTTAATTTTTTTAGGGTTTGTATTGTTGAATCAAAACTTGTTTATTTACCCTTATTTTCCAACATGTTTGATATTGGAATTCACGACCTTGGTGAGTTGGTCATAATCATGAACATTGGTGGAGGAAGAGACAAGGATGAAGGTGATGTATGGCTAATGCTATGAGAGGATGTTGATAGAATGGCCTTAGTGAAGACTAATGTAACCCGTGTATGCTATTCTTGAATTTTGATTGCTATCTCTCCCTCTCTTGGGTTTGGGTTTGGGTGGAGAAGATGAGAAAAAAAAGAATGAAATCTTAATATTTACATATATTAAAATAGATAAGAGAAGTTGTTGGAACTTGCAAGGTATATTTAGGTATATTTGCAAAAGATAATTAGTTAAAAGAACAATCTCTTTACAGTTTATAGATTTCAAGTTATAACTGATGGAACATCACCTTATCATGATCTTATTATAACATATGATTTTCATTTGTGCATCAATTACATCATGTTACCTAAATGATTATGAAAGATGTTAGTAAAAAAATTTATATCACTTAAATTCATTCACATCATTGATGTATCTTTTGATAAGCATGTCATTAATGTTAGTGAAATTTTTTATATCACTTAAATTCATTCAGATCATTGATGTATTTTTTTTATAAGCGCGTCATTAATACTATTACTTTGTGTCTCTCTTAATTTTTATATAAATATATTTTTCTTTCTTTTAAGTTTTATTTTATTTTATTTTAATTTATTATATATATATATATATATATAAGGGTAAATTGCAAATCACACCCCTAAAGTTTGGGGTGATTGGATTTTACACTCTAAAGTTTCAGAATTTGGATTTTAGCCTCTAAAGTTTGGTGATGTTTGGATTTTACATCCTGACGTTTCAGAATTTAGATTTTACCTCCTATATTTTAGAAGTGTTTGGATTTTACTCCCTAAAATTTTGCGGTGTTTGGATTTTACACCCCCCTAATTCTCAGAATTAGAGGGTGTAAAATCCAAACAACCCTAAACTTTAAGGGGTAAAATTCAAGTTCTGAAACATCATAGTGTAAAATCTAAACACCCCAAACTTCAGGGGGTAAAATCCAAATTCTAAAACTTTAAGGTGTAAAATCCAATTACCTCCAAACTTTAGGGGTGTAATTTGCAATTTACCAATTTTATAATATAAATATAATTGTGTATTTCTTCTCAAATATACTGCCTTTATTTACTCTCATTTTTTTTTTTTTTTTAAAAGGATAAATTGTATTTTTCAACCTTAAATTGGTAGATTATATATATATATATATATATATGTAGGGACACAAAATCTTTAACGGCCCAACAACGATGTTGGGCGCGCACGCGGAAAGTCCCTCACAATAATATTTGTAGAGAGTGGGACTAAAAGGCCAGCGCTGGATCGCAGGGGGACATTTCGGGCCGGACTCTAGGTGAACCAACATGAGATAAAGCTTTGGGCTGGATATTCAGGCCCTTCAATCTTGTATCTAGGAGGATTTGGCTCCTCGGATCATGTCCGAGGAGCGGTGGTGCTGTCCCCGGTTACCCGTCGGCGGGTTTTTAGGTGGTGTCCAGTGTACGTTCTCCAGGCATTCTCTTTCATCCAGTCTTTTTTTAGAAGCTAGGTAGGAGCCCCCTTTTTTAGTCACATAACATTCTCTTTTATACTAGCCTACGTTCGTTGTCCTCCGCCCACGTGTAGGGTCGATCTTTCCAGGGTAGATGTCTGTCCCATCAGTCTAATCCCAAAATTACTGTAGATGATCCATAAAGCCTAAGACCCCGGCTCTGTTATGGGCAATGTCATGTCAGGGAAGGGTATTAAAGACAACTTCCCCAGGATATTTTCTGATCTTTCTAGCTTACTCATGTTCCATTCCTATCCCTGAGGTTTTGGGCCTGCCGAGGACGAAACCGTCCTCGGCTATGTCTTCGGGCTATTTTTATGTTTCCTAGTTTCGAGCTTGGGCCCCGACCTTCTTCAGTTTAAGACCGGTGGGCTTCCCATAAGCGCGTGGGCCGGACCCATAAATTATTGGACCCCACAATATATATATATATATATATATAATTAAATTCAGTAATTCTTTAACATACACTATTATGAATTATTTTGTTTTCTTTGAAATTACAGCGTTTAATTTGTTGTTTTTGAAACCTCGGGATTTCATTAGTTATTTTTTAAACTAAAAGGTTTAATTTTTTGTTTACCAAAAAAAAAAAAGGTTTAATTTGTTATTTCCCTAAGCTATAGGTTTAAATTATAATATCCTCAAAAGAAATTATAAATATCCTAACAAAGAAATAAGTTTTTATCAATACTATTTAGGGTTAATTGCATAATTTTTTTGTTTATTTTTATAGTAAAATTTGTAATAACATTAGCATTTTCTATTAAATAAATTTTTTAGTTGATTCCATTAGATATTTGATGTCTACCTCGAAAGGAAGGTTTTTTTTTTTTTGTTGTTGTTGTTGTTGTTGTTGTTGTTGTTGTGTGTATGTGTGGGTCTGAACAAATGGAGGTAAAAAATGGGTAAAGAATTTAGTTTAGATTGGGCCAATTAGGCCTAGTTGGCAACCAAAACCCATTAGAAGTAAACGGGCAAGCTCAAGTCTTTGTTTTGCAAATTAGAAACCCATTGGGTTGAAGTTGTTAACAGCTTAACATAATCATTTTCCTGATTGTCCCGTCACCACTGATAGGCAGACTAAGGCCCAAGTTTAAAATGACATCACTGAGCGGACCAGTTCATTATCATGGACCTAGTCTAGCCCAAACTGATAGCAGTTCTAATTTTCTCAAGTACGATGAAGGGTTGGTTGGTTAATTATCACCGACCAACTCTCGTTTAAGGCCTGTTGATTGGACTACTACGACAAACATTAGTATGATGAAGGGTTTCACTGCTGGGGATATGATGAGTGTTATTAGGGTTTGGTTGGTTGGAGAGTTAGAAAAGTGGAAGGATTGAAAATGAGAAAAAAAATGATAGAAAAATTTTAATTTTCTCTCACACATATTTGGTTGGAAGGATGGAAAAGTGAAGAGATGGAAAACTTATTTGTTTGGTTAAGAAGAAAAATGAGATGATGAAAAATAAAGTTAGTATACATTTATAGTTATGTCTGTTAAAAAAAAAAAAAGTGAAAATTTTTTTTTAATTAAAAAAATTATGTATGGACACTTCAAACGTTTTTAAAGAGCACAAGCCAAAGGATCCAAATGGACCAAAATAGATGAAAAAAAAATGAAAAAAAAAAATAAAACTAAAGAAGAAAACTAAAAAAATAAAATAAAACAATGAAACAGATGGTATAAGAAAAAGGCAAAAATCAAAAGGAGAGAGAGAGGCCTTAAAAGAAAGTCTAACAAAGCCATGTGCACATGAGTTTTTTGGTAAGTTTCTTTCTCTTGGTTTTTCGCTCTAGTTTTCTTCCTATTTTGATGGGCTTGGAGAAAAAACATTTGGGCCCTCCAATTTTCCACTCTCTCTTCATTCCAACAAACACCCACAAAATTTATTTCTCTCCCATTTTCTCTCATCTGTTTTTCATCCTCCCTAAAATTCACCCAACCAAATGGATCCTTAGGCTTCGTTTCGTTGGAAGATAGAAAATGGGGAAGGGATGATAAAGTGGAATGATAGAAGTGATTTTTAGTTTTCTCGTGTGCGTTTGGTTAGGGGTAAAAAATTAGAGGAATAGAAAACTCTTTTATTTGGTAGAGAAAATAATGAGAGAATAGAAAGATAGAGTTTTACTCTCATGCCTTTATTACATAATTTTTTTTTTTTTTAAACATTTTAGAACAGGGGAAAAGTATTGTTGAAAAAAAAAAAAAAAAAAACCCAAGCATTGGTGTAATGAAGGAGGAAAGAACCAAATACTTTTGTCATCCAAAATCTCCCCACCCCCTTCCACCTCCCTCCCCACCCAAAAAAAAAACTTAAAATTGTGAAGTCGTTCTTGATTCACACTTGTAATCCTTAACTAAATCCTACTCTTAGATGTGATTGTCATCCCACTCAACTCACCTTATCCCGTTCTACCCTACATGGGATTTCATCGCCTCAAAAAGGGAACATAGTAGGGATGAGATTTGTTTGTCTCATACTGAGTGTATTAAATTATTTTAATTTGATTTAAAAAAATAAGTTCATTTCAAGACTCGATCTCCCACTACCCTAAAAAAAAATCATTTCTCCCATTTTATGTTAACAGGTTCTACAATTAATATACCACCATACCATTTGGGCAAATCAGTACCTCTCTGGGCACTAAGTGCTTGGGGGAAGTGGGGCAGGGTGTGGTTTGAGCTGCAAGGGCAATATATTTACTTATTTAGTATATAATTTTTAACCATTAGTTTTTTTTTTTTTTTTTTTTTTTTTTTTTTTTTTTTTTTTTTTTTTTTTTTTTTTTAAGCTCTGCAATGAATATTTTTTAGTCGGTCCTTGAATAAACGTGTAGAACTATTTTTGTTAGCCGATGGAAGCTTAATTATCATGAATGAAAGAACAGAGATAAAATGGCTTTTATTGAAATACCAACAAATATAATTTGTTTCTCAAAAAAAAAAAATCGAATAATTGAGATCATTGATTAGCACCAGTGCACCACACACAAAAAGGAGAATAATTTTGATAAAGATGCTCTATCAGTATCCAAGTGAGTGCTTGCATTCCATATAAACTCTTCTTCTTTTTCTTTTTCTTTTTAAATAACATGCAACCAACGTGAAAGAGATATGCTGAATTGTTTTTCATTCAAATTATTGTCATGTAAAAAACAAAATAGATTCCTTTTCCTTCCCTTATTACAAAAAAACAGTTTGTTGAAGCTCAGGTGGTCAAATTCTTCATTTATTACTGTTATGTAAAAGGAACATAGAACTCTTTGGACATAATAAACTAATGCTATGTTTGGAAATTTGGATGGAGAGGAAAGTAGAGGGGAAGAGAGTAGTGGAGAGGAGAGTAGAGGAGAATGATTATCCTCCACATTGTTTGGATGTTTTTAAAATTAAGTAAATGTGGAAATAATTAGCTTTTTTATAGTTTGTAATTTTGTTAATATAGTAAGGGTAAATTTGATAATTCATTTGGTCAAGCATTTCTATACTCTACTCTCTCTCCAAATCTCTCCAATTTTGGGGAACTAATAATGCGAGGTTAGAAGTAGTTAGAATCCTTTCAAACCCCTCCAAATCCTTCCCTTTCTTCCCTTAAAAAACATCCAAATAAGGTAATTTAACTTACTCTTCCTTTCTCTACTCTACTCTCTTTTACTCTCCTTTCATTCAAACAAGCTATAAGGTTATCCTACTCTGTCAAGGGTCTTGTAGTTGAATTGACAACTCTTCATATACAAAGTACTTGAAGGCATAGGGGGAAAGGTTTCGAACTGTGAGATTAGCAGTATGTTGTAATTATCTCTCTAAAAAAAAGTTTATCCTACTCTATTTAATAACCAAGCAATGTAATACCTTTATAAATTTGATTTAATTTTTTTTTTACCCCATTTTTAACCCAATAAAAAGCAACAATTAAATTGTAAACAAATCATCCAGAAAGAAATGGGGAAAAAAATAGGTGAATACTGAAAAGTATAGTAATATGTGAAAATTTAACAAAAGTTATATTATGATTGACAAAGATTGTTAAATTATGTTTAACAAAAATTGTTATCCAATGAATGCGTTGCATTTTTTTCCGTAAGAATCTGATGACTTTACTTTTGACTTTGTTAGCTATAAATATTAAATAACTATGAAGTTGCCTTAGAAAGTGAACTTCATTCATTTCAATAAGCTTATGTAAATTGTCAAGTCATTAACATCGGAATTGACAATAATTTGAGCATAATTTGGTAGTTGTGGTTGTCCACCACCGCCTCTCTTTTGTAGTCGTTGAATGGGACTCCCTCTCATTGATTGAAGTGTTTCAACACCCTCTAGTCAATGCTCCATGCATATTTTATTTTCCATTTTTTGTCATCTATTTTAGCTTCTCTCTCTTTCCTATCTTGTTGGGATTTTTGTTTTGTAAACCAGAACAATAATTGTTTATCCCATAATATCGTGTGTTAGGCACGACACGATAATTGAGATGGACCCATAAATATCTATTTTCTCCCTGATTGGGTCATTTCACCTGACTCTATAGATAGTTCTATCTCTCCCTTAATTTTGTCTTTATTTATAATATTTTTACTTATATTAAAAATAAAAATAAAAAATCCTAGAGGGGTGTAAAATTACTTGCATTACGTGTATACAGGATGCAACCTTGGGATAATGTGAACCACGAATCCAAGATGTGTTAACATGGGACCTAATCACCTTATGGTGCCAGCTTGTCGAAATCCTGATTATCCTACCACTTCTAGGCAGGCGAAGGCCCAAGTTTACAGTTTATTATCATGGGCCTAGTAGTCTAGCCCAAGCTGCTGGCATGTCTAATTTCTCAAGTATGATCCAGTCAATTCTTGGGCTAAATTAAACTAAAGCCCATACAACAATGACAATATGTTTCCAGACTAGAAATGCACAAGCCCAACCCAACAAAATGGAATATGAGATAGGAACTGAGCAATGTCCTGGCTAAACTGGTTATCACCTACTCTTTGGCGAAGATCTTGTATTTTTTTTTTTGTTAATTCTTCGACGTGGGTTAGTGGAAAACATAAGCCGAAATACTCTCATTTCAGGCCTATTGATTGGACTGTTGGACGATCATTAGTACGGGGAGGGGTTTCAGTATAGGGGGATGCTGAGTGGACCCAGGCTTCATTTGTTTTGGGGATAGAAAATGAAGAGGAGAGGATATACTGAGTTTTATTAATTTTCTCATGTGTGTATTTAGTTGAGAGTAGAAAAATAAAATGATAAAAAACTATTTAGTTTAATTAAAAATAAAATTTGTAAAAATTTACTGGCGTACTCTATTACATGACTTTAAAAACATTTTATAAAGGGGAAAAAATTGTATAGTTGGAATAAATTGATGGACAAAACTCAAGTATAATATTTAAGTGTTGTTTTTTAAGTTTCAATCCAAAATTTCTGTTATGTAGATTTTTTCTTATAAGATGGAAGTATATTTTTTTAATTAAGTAGCCATATGACTAAATGTTAAAAGGGAAACTTAAAGAACAATGCCTAAGTTTTGTCCTAAAAAAAAAAAAAAAACTTAAAACGGTTGTTTAATGAAGGAGTAAAATGGGTAATTTCCATCAAAGTCCCTCTCATCCCCGATTTTCTTCTTGAATTGAGGGGCTAGATTTTTCAGGGGGCTTAGGAAAAAAAATAATTGAACTCCACCATTCTATTTCTTCCTAAATCACCACAACAAAACACCATTCTCACCCAAAATCTCTCCTATTTTTCTTTTTTTCTTTTGGGGGGGGACTGTGAGTTTGAGCTGCGAGAGTAATATATTGAGGTATTTATTTATTTATTTATTTTTTTGGTTGAGAAACAGGTATTTAGTACCCAAGTATTTCTAACCATCAAAAAAAAAAAAAAAAAAAAAAAAAAGCTCTGCAATGAATATTTTTCTAGTAGGTCCTTTAATAAATGTGTAGAACTATTTTTGTTAGCTAATGGTAGATTTGAAACACCTACAAATATAATTTTCAATAATTGTGATCATTGATTAGCACCACACACACACACACACTCAAAAGAAAAAGGATAATAATTGTGATAAAGATGCTCTATCAGTATTAAGTGAGTGCTTGCATTCCATTTCAACTCTTTTTTAATATAGCATGCGACCAGCGTGAAAGAGATATGCTGAATTGTCTTTCAAATTATTGTTAATGTAAAACAAAATAGATTATTTTTCTTCCTTCCCTTACAAAAAGAAGTTTGTTGAAGCTCAGGTGGTCAAATTCTTCATGTATTATGTACAAAGTACGTAGTGCTCTTTGGACATAAACTAAGGTTATCGTATTCTAGTCAATACAGTAACACCTTTATAAGTTTGAGTTTTTAAAAAAAAATTTTAACCCCATTATTAACCCAATAAAAAGAGACAATTAAATTTTAGACAAATCATCAAGAAAGAAAGGGAAAAAAAAGGTGAATATTGAAAAGTAAAGTAATATGTGAATGTACTCCATTTCTTCCCGTAAGAATCTAATGACTTCACATTTAACTTGGTTTAGCTGTAAATAGCTATGAAGTTGTCTCCGAAAGTGAACTTCGTTCATTTCAGTAAGCTTATGCAAATTGTCAAGTCATTAACATTAACATCGGAATTGACAACAAATTGAGCATAATTTGGTAGTTGTCCACCACCGCCTCTCTTTTGTGGTCTTTGAATGGGACTCCCTCTTAGTAATTGAAGTCTTTCAACACCCTTTAGTCAATGCTCCATGCATATTTTATTTTCCATTTTTTGTCTTCTATTTTAGCTTCTCTCTCTTCCCTATCTTGTTGGGATTTTTGTTTTGTAAACAAAAACAATAATTATTTACCCCATAATATTGTGTGTTAGGTATGGCACGATTATTGGGATGGACCCATAAATATCTTTTTTTTTTCCTAATTGGGTCATTTCGCCGGACTCTATAGATGATTCTAGGTCTCTCTTCCTTAATTTTGCCTTGATTTATAATATTTTTACTTATATTAAAAATAAAAATTAAAAAAACCAAGAGGGGTGTAAAATTACTTGCATTATGTGTATACATGATGCAACATTGGGATAATGTGAACCACGAAAATCCAAGATGTGTTAACATTGGGACCTAATGACCCGTCGTCATCATCCTCCATCATGATATTGCAACTGACAAAATGGGTCTCGTATTGTTATATCCTTAATAATGGACCAAGATTATGAATCTATGATGTAGATTCTCTCTGGCCTACCATTTTGCATGAACATATAGAGCACGCTCAGATGCCCAATAACATTTTATTTAAAGTTAATTCGAGCTTGGATGGCCATGTTAGGAACATGTTGACAATAAACAATTCGTATACCACCACCCATAGTTTGAAATTTCCACTGCAAAACAAATGGCCCAGGTTGTTTTTTCCAGAGCTATCAAAAGGTTAAAAGTTAAAACCCAAGGCTAATAATGAGTTTAGCATAAGGACCATATATAGTGACAATAATCTTGTCCATCAACTTCCTTTATTGCCCAATGAAGGTTGTTTCTCTGTGTTTGTTTGTTTGTCATTTAGGGAAAACTTCAAGTTTACATAAATTGATTAATGTCAAACTTTGTAATAATTTGGCTAGACAATTATAATTGACATACACTCATGCGCATGCACCACTCATATTGTAAAAGTAGAACAATGTCATTTTTCTTTTCCAATCGCATACATATGACATTATTTCTTTACCCCATCTTGTTGGCTTGTCCTAAAAAGAAAATAGTGAGAAAGTAATCTCCCAAATCCCAATAATCCAATCTCACAAGCTGTCATGAACATGGAAATCCAAATTTCAATGGAAACACACAGAAGAACGTATTGTATACGACTTAAATTCTTCCCAAAATTTCTTCATTTTCCTTGCTTTTACAGCTGCATCTTACTTAAAATAGCTATGTGGATCACTGTTAGATATGACTTAGCCATCCATGGTGGATCAAACTTCAAAGCATATGACCCACAAATTCGTACTGCCACTATATATGGTTGTCCCACTGGTAATATAATGTGTACATCTGACATGAAGTTTGGATTAAGTTAGGCAAGTCTTTAGTCTCATCGATCTCAACAAATATTGAAATAGATATCTTGTATCTATCTATTTGATTCAAACATTGGGTGCAGTTGTCAGATTTGTACCACTGTATCTAATAGGTTATATCAAATTTGAAAACCGAGACACACAAATTTTCTCAGTATGTTATTGAGATGGCATGGAGTGGTTGGTGTTGATAAAATAATGTCAATAGAAGGCTTATTTTGATTCTTTGTTTATGTTTCTTAACACTATAATTAATGAGCAAATCTATGTGTTTAAAGAATTACAGACATTAGCTTTTGTTTATTTACATCATTCTTTGAAAAAACTATCTTTGTGATACGAGGTCTAACCTAAGCTATAGAATCATATATATGAGAACCAATTATATTCTTGCACGGATGTTTCACTTATTTGCTTGCACGTATGTTTCTCTTATTTATAAAAGAATGATATTTGATCTCCAATAATTTCCACAACATGCTCATGCCCTAGCATGCATTGCGCAATTATATGGTAAAGTTGAAAACCCAGACGATTTCAATAATAATAATGATGATAACAATGGAGATATGAGCTGTAAATTTAGCAAAAAGCAAGAGAAGCAACCTAGTTATATCTTTTTATCACATTCCATGCACTATGTACCATTCTTTTTCTAAAGCCGAGATAGGATTTCATAAGCCACTGAGGTCTCTCTGCTATATATATATCATAGTACAATTTTTATCATTTAGCTTGCACATAAACTGGAGAAAAGAAGAATCGAATCTGTGGAATAATTGATGTCAGGTTATAAAAAGGTTGATTCTCCCTTATATACTAACAAATAAGTGTGGTCGTGTTTGTTTCTTAAGCCTTTGTCTATATAAAGTGACAGTGTTGTAGGCCATGATGCTTAACGTTTTGCACTCTGTGAGACACAGAAAAAGGTTTGTGAAAGAAGGGTTTTTATCTCGAAAGAAAGACAAGATGAGTGAATGATAAAAGAAAGATATACAAAGATTTTCTTTGTTCCCTTTCATGCACGTAAAAGTTTTGACAGTTCAAACTTTATTCTTGAAAGAAAGTGAACCTTAACCTAGCTATATGATTTTTTTCTTTTTCTTTTTTTTGCTGAATTATATTCCTTACCTAATGTCCCCCGCCCCCCCCCCCCCCCTTTTTTTTTTCTGAATTATATTCCTTACCTGTTCTTTTTTTTGCTGAATTCCTTACCTTATATTCGTATAAGGAAGACATAAAACTAAGAAGCAATATTTGCCTACTTTCAATGCTCAATAATTGGCGTTTTTTTTTTGGGTAAGAAATACTACATCTACAACAAATAATTCTAATTGGTAGATTGTTTGCTATAATTAGTGGGTAAGAAAGTAATTTTAATAGTAAATTCATATTTAAATTATTGTAACAAACTTCCATTTAAGATTTGTTGTAAAAATGTTGTGAATGTATAACTCTTTTTTTTTAAGGCAATTTATTTGATTTATGTACAAACCTATAAATCAATGACAATAAACTCTCTCAAGTGAGTACTTCTTTGTTGTCTTTGTTTAATACAAAGGATAAATTAACCATCCAACCCACCATGGGTAAATCACATACCTACTCGACTTTATTTTAACGTATAGGATGTTAAACCAAAAAAAACAAAAAAAGAAGCCAAATTATGCCAACTACTCCTGAAATTAAACAGATAGGGACAGATGCCTATGGATCATAAAACCACTTGCATTCATTCTTTTCATTATCATTAATTATAGTTGTTATTTTTGGATATCGGACAAGAGTAGAATGGGAATGACATAGATTACAAATCACATTAATGAATTAACAGCTTGTTATTCTTTAATAAGAGTAAAGCAAATTAATCAAGCAAGATGCTTCTTTCAAATTGTGGGTCCTCTAATAGGTCGCATATGCCTAGAGTGAACAACATAGGGTTGTGGAAAAAAAAAAACTACTATCATATTGCATTGAATTTATGTCTGCCCCCAGTATTGGTTGAGTGCACAATTGGTCATGGTTATATTGATATAAAATTACATTACATAAATTATTGTCCACTGTTCTTGATTACACCCGAATAAAAAAAATAAAGAAGTGGATTTGGATTTGGATTTCCAAAGTCCATCTATGTGGATATATAATATATATATATATTATAGAACTTAGGAATTGGATACTTTATATATTCTTACTACCTAAAAAAGAATGTCATACTCTATCAGAGCCAATAAAATCGAAGGCAGATTCTTGGGCACAGTACTATACTACTATCGCATTCTTGTCTTTCAAAACCTCTGGTAATTATTAGCTACATAAAATACTACATAGTTATTATTAAATAATAATTATTGGATTGTATCATATTGCGAAATGTGTGTATATATATATCAACAAATGCATTTTAAAGCAATCATCGCCTTTCAAAATAAGCAATGTGCTTCAACTTAAGTTTGGCCAATACTCAATAGTAAAGTTAGTTTTTGTTGACAAGTAACAACTTTAATAATATATATTAATTCCCTCTCTCTCAATTTGATTGTTCTTTTTCCTTTTTCTTTTTTTCCAACTTCCAAGACATCCTAAAATACATGTATACTTAAAATGAAAGCGATCTTACTCGTTCAATTTCTTATCTTATGTATATATTTTTTTTTTTTTAAATTTTGATGAAAAGTCGTTCTCGTTCCACAATTTTTGAGATAAAATAAAGACATTTTAGAGAGATCATTATCATTATCAATTTTTTTTTTTAGAAACATTTTCTTTTTTCTTTTATTAATAATTGTACGGTTGTACCATTATATTTCATAGTAAGATATTTAAATTGGGACACGAGACTGAGGACCGGGTAGGTGCGATATTTTCATTAAAATGTTCATCTAAAAGAAGAGGAAAAAAAAGAAAAGAACAGAAAAATTATTTGATGTTATCAGTTATATCTCTGCATAATAAATTTTGGTTCTGTCCTACAATAAAAACTTCTATTATCCTATTTCAAAAGACGAGAAATTATTGTGTACTCTCGGAATACTATAAATACGTATTTCTTTCTCTCACATTATCATAAATGCGTACTCTCTCCTCTCATATGAATGGTAGGTTTCACTAATTAAATTCATAGTGAAACCTATCATTCATATGAGAGGAATGAATACGCATTTATAGTACTCCGAAAGTACTTAATAATTTTCCTCAAAAGACACCAATAATTTTCCTTCTTGATACTCGTTATATTCACTTATAATTTAAACCATCTATATATGTTTTTTTTTAATAACTAAAATTATCTACATATAAAAAGCTAGAAAATACATGAGAAACATTGTTTTTGATGGCCAGGACTCATGTTGCTTTCCCAAATTCAAAGGAAATTAGGCGTTGTGACAGGAACATATATAGTATTAAAGAAAAAGATTGTGCGTATATGTAAACAATCGAATAAGTTTTCCACATTGAAAGCATTGGTTTGACTAAAGAACCCCATACAACGATAATATGTCTCAGTTTCATACTTTCATACCTAATTGTGACAGTGAAAGTACACGAGAAATAGTAGTTTGTCACATCTCTGAGGAGTAAAACTAGTACTACTGTTCACACCTGTATATCTTCCTCTCTTTTTCCTATTCACACCCATAAATGATAACTTATATAAAATTCATTCTTTAATTAAAAATGACACGATAAAAATTCATAACAATTTCACAACACTTTTATTTTGTATGAACTTAGCTATTATCTCATATATAGACCTTTACAATTTGTAATTTTTTTTTGTAGCCCATGTGTAAGGTGGTAAGTTAATTTAGAAATGTTATGAAATTTTTGTAAATTTTTGTTATGTCCCTATAATAGCTTTAATTTCTTGTGATCAGTTACTCAATTCTACGTTTGCCTAACCCCATCGTGACCTCATATGTTTCTTTGGTTCAATTTGGTCTTCCAGACGAATCGTAATCGTTTTTCACCACCAAATAGCTCTTTTCTCTTGTTGATGAGTACAAAAACTTGATTAGGACCTTTGAAAGGTGCCAAATCAGTCATGTCTATATAGCAAGAGGTGAATAATTTTGCTGTGCTTTAGTAAACATGAATAAAAGCCCAATGTGAATTTTTTTTTTTCACTTATAAAATAACCAAAGTTTATAATTAAAAAAAAAAAATTAAACACATGATAGGCTATAAGTAGTGAAACATAAATTGAAACACTAAGAGTAGAACAAATGAATTTTATTTAGTAAAAATAAGGTGCTGCCAAGTCGAAGACCGTTGTTCATAATTAACATCATATGAACGAAAAAGTATTTTGTGTTAAATGATATCATGTCATCCGTATTAAAATTCAATAAACGAGAGACACGTGTAAAAATAGCTACCTACTAACACATGTCTTTCAATTATTAGTGAGCTAGTTATTATTTACTAACATGTCTTACACTTATTGAATTTTGATACTGCTGTCATGGTATTATTTATATATCAAATACCTTCTCCATATGAACACAGTCATTTCTGTTAGTTTTAAATAACTTTAATCCAGCATATATAGAACTATTTCTGTTTTTGTTAGTTCTTGTTGTGAAAAACGAACTGTTTATACAAGATTAAACAAGAGAGAATAAAAATAAACACACACATATATATATATATATATATATATAACCTCGGCAAAGGGAGGTTTCCAATTACAAATTGGATTCGGTCATCAAACTAACATGATCGACTTGGCTTAAGGCTTGCAATTCAAGCCATACACAACAGTTCTTGAATGAAGCTTTATTTACCAAAATTCATGTTTCACTACCAAGAGAATTGATCTCAAGTTTTCAATAATTCTTGTCATATTATAAGCCCTGCAATGGTGTGTTTTAAACTTTAGTTTTTAATTTAAGGCCTATTTAGTCTAATTTATGGTCAACTCTATTCTATTCATCTCCGCCCCCTCTTTCTCCCTCTATCTAAACGGACCATTAATATTAATAAATGTAATGGCCAAAAAAGTGCTCGAATGTACTGAATGCAATATGCTAGGATTTATACATATGTTGGAAAATTGTAGTATCAAAACATATCAAATTTGAGTTATATTAATAGAATTGTGCTAGGGTTGAGTTTTTGAACCAAATTTGAGTTGTATTAATAGAATTGTGCTAGGGTTGAGTTTGGTTCAAAAACTGCTCAACCATAACAAGCTTACAGTTTGTTAAAAGATGATGAATTGTTGTTATTTTATTCATGTTTTTTACACTATCATGGATTTTTTTATTTTGAAAAACTTATTTGATTACAAAATATATATCTGAGACTTCAAAATGGACACAATTTGGATTTGAAATAAGTGAAATGAGAAAAATATAACTACATACTAAAATTGGCACAACTAGAGTTCGTTCCACCCTCACCCCCCTTAATTGTTTATTTTCTTATCTTTTCTAGGCAATTTGCTTTGCACATTTTTTACAGGAAGAGGTCACTATTTCAATAACATTAGGAAAACCTTAATTCCTTGAGCCTAAATTATCAAAAAAAGAAAAACCTCTCCCAATGTTTGTTGTTGATTTTCTCTTGACGAGGTTATCTTTGAGTTTATTATTATGAGTTTTCAATAACATTGAGTTTCTTAAGAGTTTCATAGCGAGAGAATCATTTCAACAAACATCAAGAGAGCTTTAATTCCTTGAGCCTAAAACCCTAAATGGATAGAAAATCTCTCTCCCGAAATTATGAAGAAAATTATTAGGTATTCCTAGAGTATAATGAAATGATGTTCCCTCTTCTCACATTCATGGTGGACCTTACCGTAAATTTAATAAATGGACCCTACTGTGAATGTGAGGAAAAAGAGCATCATTCACTAAGCTCCAAGAATAACTAAAAATTACTTAAGTTACAAGGTAATAAGTTATTATTAGAGTAATGTCATTTTTATATGGATCCACTATATATTGATATTACTTTTATTATACTTTTTTTTTTTAGGAATTTTATTACATATTGGTCATATATAATAGATCACATTAAGCATTATGGAAAAAAAAAATTAAAATTTGTGTAGTTGACATTCTTGTTTGTAGCCTCAAAATAGTGAAATTCTCCCAAAATAGTTACAACAATATATTATAGACAAAGTTTAACTACAAAATTAGTTGTAGTCTAAGACTATAACCTTACTCAATATCATTAAAATTATTACATATTTTGAAAATTCAACTATTGGATTGCATGTTCTTTTTTACGCACTTAATACACATGTCAAATTTTGTGTCAAAACTGTTATAATAAGTACTGTGGAGCAAAGGCTATTATTTGTTGGGTTAGGCTTAGGTTCAGTGTTTAGTAGCACTGGACCTGTTGAGATGATGGCATGTGCTCACTTTTGGACACGTATCACTATTTGACCGGGTCCAATGCACTAGAAGCACTGAACCTAAACAAGCGTCTAGCATGCATTAAATTTAAAAGATGCTCAAATTGATTGGACAATCATTTTCATTCTTGGCTAATAGGCCCCAAGAAGTAGACAAGCATTTTTCTTTTAAAAAATATGCCTTGCTCTGGTTTGTGAATAAATCACAAAATTTTGAGGAAAAAATAGCTCCATTTCGCTGTCCATTCGTTTTCTTTCACTTTAATGATGTCCAAGTTATGGAATAAAGTAGATTTTAACATTTATTTAACAGCCTAAACTAAGACTTTAGTCACTCCATGAAAATGAGAAAACAATTGTTATTTACGATTAATTAACTTTGTTATTGCACTGTAATATCTAGGCAACTTCGTCCCTTTTAATTAAATATAAAATTCTCTACTTTTGAGGTTGGATCACATCTTGCCCAATTACAATTAAGATTTAGCACACATCCTTTTACCCTAAAGGTAAAAAAGTGAAAAAAAAAAAAAACAATATTCCAAAACTTTGATAAAGATTCACTATATATCTTGTTATTGTCACATTATAATCGAGGTTAAATATTAAAAAAATTGAATAAATCCCAAAGGTTGTTGCCGAACAGAACACCCACTTGGCAATTGGCAACTTGTCATTTTGTAGCAAAACTAAATAATTATCGGATATCCCCGTAGGGACAAAAAAAAAACTAAATAATTACTAGACTACTACTACAAAATTATAAATTGACTAATCTGAAAGCACCCACTTGTTCTTTATCATTGTTTTAGCAGACTGTAACTGCCCTTGTAATCTAAGGCTTAGATATTGTGAATTTCTTGGACTTCAAAATTGACGGGCTCTATTGCATTATTTAGTGATCATGACTGTATCATTTTTATATATGGGTACTATTTCAAACAGGTAATGTTAAGACTATAATTTACCGTATAACTTACCATGGAACAAATTGTGAGTGATCGAGATATACATGAAACTATATAAATGCATCACTTTTTTCCACCAATTTTAGATTTTTTTTTTAAATTTTAGTTCAAGCATATGCTTCTGTACGTTGATGTCTATCTATTCGAAAATTTCGAATTTGAAACTAGGCAAAAGAGAAAGAGAAAGAGAAAGAGAAAGAGAGAGAGAGAATCTTTATTGGTTTGCACTTTGCTTAAGCTCAACACCATCCCAGAGTCTGAAACCACGTGAACCTTCCCTTGCTCACGTCCCCACACAGATCCTCCGTATCCAAATGTGGGCCCCACATTTTACACACAAAATAAAGGGACCCATTTACAGGAGCATAACTGTTCCCACCGCACGTGTCTCCTCATCCTCACACGTGAACATCCACGTGTCTATCTCACCCCTCCCATAACCCCAAAGACTCTTTCCCTACCTTGTCCTATAAATTGAGAACCTGTATCTTATATCCTAGACATAAAAGAAAAGAAAAGAAAAGAAAAGAGAGAGAGATATCCATACACATAGTTTGGTTTTTTATTATTATTATTTTTACCTTCTTGAATTCCTCGTTGCATTTTAACACTATGTGGGCAAATCAAAAACAAATAACGTGGTAAAAATAGATCAGAGAATCCCTTGCATGTTGCGTAGAAAATCTTTAAAAACACAGTCCGGCTTACGTTACCCCCCCCCCACAAAACCAAACCCACACACACTTCTATAACTCTCTGCCACAAAGATTTTTTTCCCAAAACACTTCGTTCATTGGTACCAACTTTTTCTTATCCTACACCCCCCACCTTCATTGTTCTTCTTCTATATATATCCCTTTCATTTTCTTTGTTAACTATTAAATAAACAAAAGCAATAGTGCTAAACACAAAAAAAAAATGGCTACGAATAAGCTTCTATTAACGTTTGCTATATGTAGATTAATAGTTACCGTTGGATTGACTCTGAGGCCCACGGAGCTTCTAAGGCTTGGATTGGATGGTCAACTCAGCCTTGACCCAACAGACATGGAGACGGCTTCGCTTGACTTTGGTATGATGAGCCGAGCCGAGCCGCTGGCTGTGTTCCACCCGGCTTCTGCTGAAGACGTGGTTAGGCTCGTGGGTGCGGCTTATGGCTCGGTTAATGGGTTCACTGTCTCGGCTAAGGGTCACGGGCATTCGATAAACGGTCAGGCTCAGACGAGTCATGGCGTGGTCATTGAGATGAGTGGGTCGGTGAAAAAGCTAGCTCAGCTAAGTCCTTTGGTGTCAATGGAACAAGAAGAACAAGAACAACGGTATGTGGATGTGTGGGGTGGAGAGCTTTGGATTGATGTGCTGAGAGCTACGCTAGAATATGGGCTTGCACCAAAGTCATGGACAGATTACTTGTATTTGTCAGTGGGTGGAACCCTTTCAAATGCTGGAATTAGTGGCCAAGCTTTCAATCATGGTCCTCAGATTAGCAATGTCTATGAACTTGACGTTGTTACAGGTTCGTTCATTTCTTACTTTCTTGCATGTCTAGCTTGTGTACAAGTTTTTCTTTCTTTCTTTTTTCTTTATTGGGAAAATAAAATAAAATCTTTATGTGGGTTTTGTTTCAATTTGTTAATTGCTCAAGTTTCTAAATCTTTTTTTGTTGGTGGTGAGCTTGTCATATATCTAGTTTTTCTCTTGAAATCTACCCTAGCTAGCTAGTAAATGAGCATCATAATTTATTTCCTATTCCATAATATTTTTATAAAAAAGTTTGAATTTTTTGCTTATCATTATTCTCAAAAGCTTCCAATTTAGTGGAAACTGAAATATTTTTTTATTGTAATATTTGTCTAGGGCTCTTCAGTTTTGTTTTATTGTTGCATTATTGTTGTTGTTGTCACCGAGTTTGTCTGAATCTCATTAATTATGGAATATGGATACATCTATGAATTCTCTAACGTATTCTTTTGGCTAATTATAGGCAAAGGTGAGCTAATGACATGTTCAGAAGAACAAAACTCAGAGCTGTTCCATGCTGTTCTTGGTGGTCTTGGCCAATTTGGAATCATCACTAGGGCTAGAATTCCACTTGAACCTGCCCCTCAAAGAGTATGTCTCTCTCTCTCTCTCTCAATGCACACAAACACACATGCCAACAAAAGTTTTACTTGTTTGAAGGAATAATTATGCCACATAGTTCTCTTTTTTCTTTTTCTTTTTTGGTTAAAGACAATACTCCTTTTTCTCACATATTAATGACCCTTGTTAATTAAATTTACAGTGGAATCAATCTTTCACTCGAAAGGAGAGACTACCATGTGACTCTATTGGAGATTACCTAATAATATTTTCTATTTTAAGTAAGTTTTAGTTGGCTATAAGGTGGGGCATTGGCCTTTGCAACAATTTTCCTAGTATTTAGTTTCATGTCAAAACCTAAAAAGCAAAGCATCATTACCTAAAGAGTTTTTAGAGTGTTGGGTCCATATTAGCTTTTTAAACACATTCAAGCGGCTGTTCTAAAGCTGGCAATGTTGTTGACATGTCTTTTTATCTTTTTTTTTTTTTTTTTTTTTTTGCTTCTCTATAACGTGGTCTCTTTTCTCTCTTTTTAGGTGCTTTTGATTTTAATACTGTTTCAAATTGATGTGTATAGGTGAGGTGGATCCGAGCACTGTATTCAAATTTTACTGCTTTTACCAAGGACCAAGAATTCCTCATCTCTCTGCATGGACACCCTAATAGCCAGAAATTCGACTATATTGAGGGTTTTGTAATTGTGGATGATGGGCTTATTAATAATTGGAGGTCCTCTTTCTTCTCTCCGCGAAACCCTGTTAAAATTACCTCTTTTAATTCTAATGGAGGTGTTTTATATTGCTTGGAGGTCACCAAGAATTATGATGAATCGAGCGCCAATAGTATTGATCAGGTATAAATGATTAACCTTTGAACAACTACTACTATTAATAATAACAATTTGTTTTTGTATATAAAGATAGTAACAAAAATGACAATTATAATAATTTTTTTTTTACCCCTAAACTATTGAAAGTGATTTTTTTGTCTTCCTTATTTTTGTCCTTAAACTATTGAAAAATGCTTTTTATTATAATTATGGACAAAAAACAAACTTTTGATAAACTTTAAGGAAAAAAAAAAAAAAAAAAACTTTAGCCAACCGTATAATACTACATATATAATTATGATAAAAAAGTAAAATACTACATAATAATAGTAGACATAATTTTCCTCAAACTCACTAAGTGATGGTTTTTAAGGCCATCATGTATTTTTAGTCATATAATATATTGAATAGTCACAACACTTGTTTAAATGATTTAATGACTTATGTGACTTGGTACATGTGGATAGTACATAATGGGTTGGAGTAGATTTCTATTTCTCCAACTTGATTTAAAGGAAAACTTTATCTAAAGGCAATAATTGTTTTTACCCCTCTTCCAAACTAATTTGGAGTAAATTTACTCCAACTCACCCACTCTATAAGTGATAGCTCGAAAAATTATGTGTGTTTTTTTTTTTTTTCACATGACCTATTTAAAATTAATATAATTTGTTTAAATGATTTATTACACATAGATGAGATTATGAATTGTCTTATAATTTTCTCCAATTCTGTTTGAAGAAATTTTTTGTCCATAATAGGTCGTTAATAATAATAACAGTAAAAAAAAATTATTGGCAGTAAAAAAAAAAAGGTTAAAAAAGAAGTAGTATCATACAAAAATTTATAGAATGAGATAATACTGATATGCCTCATTCAAAGTAGGTGGGTCTGTGGCTGGTGGGGAAATTTAATTAGGCGGCTGGTATTCTATCAAAAACTCTGACTCTTCTAAAAATGACATTTTCAAGCTGTTTGTTTGTGTGGACAACTGGTTCTCCAATTATTCGGAAAGAAACTAAGGACTTTTGGGTGGGCCTTATTTGTCCAATTAATGTAAATCAGTCATATGCATACTTTGAAGTTATTCCTCGATTAACTAAACAATACAGACTTTATCTAAGATCTAATAAATTTCCATTAAAAAGTTGGTAGGATGTAGTAGAAAAAAAAAAAAACTGTTCAAGCCGGGCTAGTTGGCTACATAGTTTTTGATTTTTCAAACTATTAGTGAAATGATTTAACTATAGCTGTTAAAAAAAGCCAATTTATTAGTCTTCCTAATTGAAGTAGCTTTCAAAGACGCACCATAAAATCTTCTCACTAATTTTTAAAAAATTTATTCACAGAAGTTAGAACCTTCTGCCATTATCAGTATCCTCCTTGTATTATTGTATATCAATATACGTATCAATTTCAGCTACTTATTTATTAGAAGAACACCTTTAGGGTTGTCCCATTATCAATACTTTGATTATTTTATTAAAGCTTTTTTGTCATTGTTAATAAAATATAGTCATAGAAGCTAGTTTAGAATGTAATAAAACATGCACAAGAAAACATGGAAGATCTTCTGTAATCTATCATGCTATCCGATGATTCTGATCCTAAGATTGAAGCCCCAACTTTTATTATATTTTTTGACTTTTAAAATTGCCAAATCTAGGCCGCCCACTTACCCTATTATTCTCTTCTAATAACCAATCCTAAAGTCATATATTTAAATTTTTTTTTTAAATGTTCTAGCAAAAAAAAACTGAGTAGAATCGAACTTATCCTGACAAGACCAATTCTTTTGTAGAAGCTTTTTTTGTCTTTATTTTTTTTAATATGTGTGTACTTTGAATCTTTAATTGTATTTTTTTTAAATGATCTATAATGACAAATGATTTTTTTTTTTTAATTTAGTAAATATTTTATGTTTTGTTGCAGGAAATAGAGGCTCTGTTGGAAAAATTAGATTTTATACCGACATCAGTCTTCACAACTGACCTGCCTTACGTGGATTTCTTGGACCGGGTCCACAAAAACGAGCTCAAGCTCAGGTCCAAGGGTTTGTGGGACGTACCACACCCATGGCTCAACCTTTTTGTGCCAAAGTCAAGGATTTCTGACTTCGATAAAGGTGTGTTCAAGGGCATTTTGGGAAATAAAACTAGTGGCCCCATTCTCATCTACCCTATGAACAAAGACAAGTAAGTCTCTAAAGATCACAGTTTGTGTCTTTTTCCTTTCAAGAACTGCATGCATGCAAGTGCAACATACAAGTATATATATATATATATATATATATATATATTTTTTTTTTACACATAATTGTGGAGATGGGTCACATTAATCATTGTCCGTACATGCAAACATACATTTTTTTTTTTCCTTCTTTTTTATACGTATATTATATAATATATAATTGCATGAAAATATATAAAAATAAATACTTGTTTGTATGTCTGTCTTAATTAAATATGGATATTTTGTACGAATGATTTTCTTGGCTCATAAATAATATGTGGACCATTTGTTAGCAGAAGGGCCAAGTATATGATATTAAGATAGGTAGCTATAAGTGACCTACTAGGTACTAACACCGACTCTTCTCGTATGCAAGCTGTAAAATTAACCTCCAATAATAGAGGAAGCATTATAGCTAGAGCCAAATATATATATATATATGTATGTATGTGTGTGTGTGTGAATTTTGTCTCTTTATACAAGCTGTGAGCCTCCAATAATATTCCTTCTTGAAAACCATGTAATATAATGTTTGATAATAGAAAAAAGACCGAGTGGGGAGTCTCAGTATATGTTACAAATTTCTTTTGAGAACTTTAGAATAGTCTGAAATCCGTAATTAATTGAGGACACTGTAAGTAAAGGAACTAGTTTCTTGGTATTTGAGTCGGCAGCTAGTAGAGCCGTTATTAAGCAAATTGAAAAAAGAAAACACAGTTTGTTGAAAAGGTTGTAGACTTGAAGTATTCACTCACTTTTAAGCAAACACATCATTGCCTAAATCACAGTCACATGGAGGAAGAAATTCACAGTTATAGTTTTATGAAGTTACATATCAAAACACTTCATGCATGGGTCAGAATTTTTATGAAGAAATTCACATATGTTTCGTTTAGAATATGCTCTGATAGGGGTTAAGTTTTAAATAGAGCAACTCTTTTTACAATTTTATTCATAGTTTGATAAGTTATGATTAGAGTAAAATTACTTCTTCTTTTTTAATATACATGCAATTAATCAATATAATTATATGGTTGAATTTAATTGAGGAATCTATATATGTAAGTTTTGTATTTAAATATTGAGTGGGTTCTTTCGCTTATTGTTTAAATTCATAGTAGAGTGCTCTGTTCATGACCTTTGCTCCTAGCTAAAACAATGTAATTGACAACTAAAAAGTTAAGAAAAGAGAAGAAAAAAAAAGGGAAAAATCATGAGTCGGACCCTTGAAACTATGATTAGATGATGACATGTGGAGCATTTAGCAAAGGGAACAAATGGACCACATGCACGTAGACAACACAACTGGGATGAATATTGTATATCATACCAGCTAGGTTGATTAACACTTTTCTCTTTTGTTGACTGTAACCCAACTAAAATCGACGGTAGTGATCATCCAAGTGTGAAGATTCTCATGTCAGAAGATCTACACATAGGGACCCAATTGATAGGATTGGGACCCATGTCCTGTTAAAAAATATTGCAAAAATATATAATAATAATAAAAAACTGAGTTCCAATTCTTAACATAATTGCCGTTAGTACAGAGTAACACTAACGACCCATCACACCCCCCCCCCCCCCCCCTTCCCCCTTTCCCCTTTCCCCTATGGGTTTGGGTCCCCATTGATTCTCCCAGAACCATCAAATCCCAACTACCATGCGTTTTGCACGCATGAGAAAGCTACAAAAAAAAATATATATATATATATATATATATGAATGCATTTTTCTTTCTCGCAAAATTTCTATAACCACATAATATGACATAATTGTCCATGCCGTATCGTGACCGGCAATGAATAATAGAGAATAATTGTAAGTCTGCGAGAGTGACAATCAGTCAATTACAGTATAAAAATTATGATATTTTATTGTATTTTCATTATGCTAATTGGGTTTGTGATTGTGTGTAGGTGGGACCATAGGAGCTCGGTGGTGACACCAGATGAGCAAGTGTTTTACTTGGTGGCATTTTTAAGATCAGCATTGGATACTGTAATTGGAGGAGATAAGAGTCAGAGCTTGGAGTACCTGACCAATCAGAACCGTCAGATCCTCAGATTCTGTGATGATGCTGGGATCAAGCTCAAACAGTACCTGCCCCACTACACTACACAAGAGGAGTGGTTGGACCACTTTGGAGATAAGTGGGCCCAGTTTTATCAGAGAAAGATGGAGTTTGATCCTCGGCGCATTTTAGCCACAGGCCAACGCATATTCAAGCCCTCTTTTTCTACAAAAGTGGCTTCATGGTGATGAAACTCTAAAAATCAATCAATGATTCAAGAACCCCCCAAGCACACACTACATATAGACTATAGACCATAGTAGTAGTTTTTTTTTTTTTTTAATTGACTTTTAGGAATTAATATAATTTTGTACATAAACTCAACTATATATTGGAAGCAATGGGAAATTATGAAATTTTTGTTCTTTAATGATTTATTTAAGGATTGTATTAACGAGCACTATAAAGTACCGATAATAAATTGTTTAATGTTAAATTTTTAACTGATTTTTTTAGTTTTACTTATTATTTCAGCTTTTCATCCCCTTTCATTAATTCATGCCAATTTTTTTTCTAACTAAACCCCATAATAATTTTTTTTTTTTTTACTGACACAATAAATCATTTTTAAAGAGCATTTTACTGTTCTTGTTAACATTTTCCTTAATTAATTAAAAAGTGATTAGGAAATTAACGAGGGGTGTTTTGTTTTTCTTTCATGAGTGGTGTGGTTGAGGAATTGTTCTCTGATGATGGCAATTGATTTGGGAAGGTATATTTGTATGTAATAGAAAATTTACAAGTTAAAAGAAGGGGATAGGAAAAGTGGGGTCTATGATCACGCAGTGCACATGTCATGTTGTTGGTTTGCAGTGCCCGTGATCCCGACCGCCCGTCTGGTTTGCCTCTGGATCTTGTCTGCGGCATCTTCCACACAGCTGGTTCCAGTTCCTCTAATATGGTCTGGCACCATATCTTCCTCAATATAATTGCGGATCATATATTTAACTTATTTGGGGAAAGTATACTAGTATCTCATGTTTCCCTTTCTTGTAGAAATAGATCATTTATTTATTTTATTTTTTTGTAATTTACAGAAACGTATCAGCTATGCTTTATGGTATTGAATGCTGAGTAGTGCATATAAGTGTAAGGGAAATGAGAATGTTAAAATAGATAAGCGAGAATACACGAAATAATAAGATTTGAAATAAGAATATTCGCTTAAAAAGAGGGTAGCCCTTATTGATAAAAAGATAAGAGAGAGAGAGAGAGTGCTTGAAATATGTTGGTCATGTTCAGAGGAGAGTGAGTGATGTAATAAAAAAGAGTGAGTTGATCTAAGTCAAGGGAACCAAAAAAAGGTAGAGGAAAACTAAAAATAATATTAATATAAATAATGAAAAATGACATGTCAATTAGAGAACATGACCTCAGATCCATAGCCGTTCTCAAAATTTTGGGACTAAGACTTTGTTATTGTTGTTACATAAATGTTTCTAATTGCTGCCGACCTCTCACAACTTTTGAACCCCACGACTTATTTGTTGTGAGAAGTTCCTACATGCAAACAATTTTTTTATAATATAAATATTTGGTCTTCCTATTTACACTTTTACAAACCCATGTAATCAAACTTAACTGAGATTACACAGGGACTTGTTCATTATTTTTTCTCCTAAGTGATACTTTGAACAAAATTATAAGAAAAACTTAATTATAATTCCCTAAATACTGTAACTTAGGTTCTTCAATTAAATTCAACCACATGGTTAAATTAAACAAAGCAATGCAAAGAGTGATTTCATTTTGAAAGGAGAATTTAAGTTCAAACCTTGTGACTTATTGACCTATACAACTGTATGATTAAATTTAATTGGAAAATATATTACCTAAAGAACAATCCATAGAGAGAGGGAGAAAAGAGAAGAGGAATCCATATTTCCCAAGGGTCCCACCATAGAAGACACATTGTCGGCAGCAAGACAAACTCTAAGCAGCTACTAAGCCAACTTTGTGGGTAAGATTCATTACAATTGAGACTGTTGCAGGTCATTTCACCAGCCATGACCCAAACTTTCTATTTTGGTTTCAAAGTAAATCAATTGCATGTTCTATTTGGAAGTATCTGGTTGGTATGTCCAAGCTTTGCTGGCATATATCAACTTTCTCGAAGAAAAGATGTACTTGAAGCATCTTGGAACTGCACAAGGATAAAAAGTTGCACATACATAGTACACTGTCACTATTTTTCTTTTAATGTTTCTACTAAAATTCAGAAAATATTACATGTGATATTCAAAGCTTAAACAGTGACATTTAAAAAGGGGAGAAAAGTCTTACCTTTACTTCTGCTCCACTATTGGCACTCCATCCCAGCATAAACAAAAGATACTAAGATGAAGCCCACAAAAATTTGCCAAGCACAGATTTGCCTGTTCAATCTATAACATTGGTGCAGGCAAAGATGGGCAACAGCAATTTGCAGTAAAATGTGGACAGCAACAGGATACTTTGGATGAAAGAATCAATACACACGATGACCTGCTCTTTAGTCCAGGAGTAAACAAAAGATACTAAGATGAAGCCCACAAAAATTTGCCAAGCACAGATTTGCTTGTTCAATCTAACATTGGTGCAAGCAAAGATGGGCAATAGCAATATGCATTAAGATGTGGACAGCAACAGGTCACCTTGGATGAAAGATTCAATACACACGATGACCTGCTCTTTAGTCTAGGAGTAAACACGTAGTGTCACTCACAGTGTGGTTGGCATTAATTTGAATCATCCTCTGCTTCGAGTTGCTTCCCGAATTTCTGCAATGCAAGTGAATATATTGTTTTCCTACTGACTGATGTTCCGCCAGCCACCAACTTGACAGCCTAAATGCACATAAAAATTGTCATAAGCAACACTTAACCTCACCCTCAGCTTTCATCATACATGAAGAGAAGAAAGGATTAATAAAATTTTCGTTACTTATAAAAAAATAAAATAAAATAAAAGGCAGAAAATGTGGTCCTAGAGGCTTCTCTTGTTGCAACATTCCTTTACTGCTTGCTTCAATTATTTCAGTTTGTAACATAATTACCATTCATAGGGAAATTGTGTAATTACTTCAAAATGTCATATAGTGTGTGTAGAAAAAATTGCTTCAATTATTTTACAGGAATGGTATATGCATGCTGCTAAGTAGCTAAGAATAGTAGTAGTTACTTGGCAACAAAAGTATTATTCTATTTGGGAATGTATTATATCTGCATAATATGCATATGCACGTGTGAATGTTAAAGAGAACTGTTGCCGATGAGAATCATCAACTTTTAATTTGTCTTAAGAACTATCATTAATTCCCTGATTTCAATTAGCTAAAAATTTTGGTTAGTAAATTGAATTGCTACTCTGTAACATATAAAGATGTATGGGAAAAACTAAAATTTGGTAAACTCTCTGAGTGGAAGCCATTACTGTAGAAAGACTATGCCCGCTGGAGATCAAGTCTCTCAATTGGTTCTCAAGCTCACACTCTGACGGAGTTTCAACCATAGATTTTTCCTTCCCTTCAATTAACAGTGTAATTTCCCCCTTCGGTTGGTAAGTTGAAAACACTTCTTTTGCATCTGCCAATGTACCCCGCCAAAACTGATGAGGCATCATTATTTTTATTAGTGAGTCAAGAACAATAGGGACAATTCACAAAGCATATTAATGTCAAACAGATTAACATGGAATCCAAAAGAAGTAAAAATAGTATTGGTCAATTCATTTTGGCATTGACCCTTAAATTTGCAAATGACACCTCTGTATAATTATAGCCATATAACTATGATACGATGAACTAGTATAACATACAGATGTAAATCAGTACGTTGAGCATATTGTTACTAAACTAATCTAGTCTGACTCCCCTGAATTTGTAAAAAAATGGAACTTCCTATTATTTCAATTGTACAATAATGAAAAGACAGGAGAGAAATGTTTTATAAGTGACCAAACTAATCTATCATCCTTAGTTGAATATGGTTCCTAGGTGTTGAAGTAAAATCACCCTATCAAAAATAGGGAAAATTCAGGGTCAAATTGTAACACCTAACCAGGTATGGACCCAAAAAGAAACTACTGGAACAGTACACCATATGTATCTAATTAAATAACTTTTTGCAATTGTATGTTCATTATCAGCCTTTTCCTGGGGGTTCAAGGATACCCCAATGGTCCAGCACCTCTTGTGGTGCCTAGAAACTGGGGTTTGAATTTCACCAGCCCCCCTCCTCCTATTTACCTATCAAGAAATATATTTATTAGCCTTTTCCTTCGTCCATCTTAAATACCAAATTTCCTCCCTCTGCCCCACATGGATAAAATTTACTTGAAAATCCAAAATCTAAATAGCCACTGAAGGACCAACAATTGCAGATACAGGTCCTGGAAATACCCAAGCCAGCAGGAATCAAAAGCAGTGAAAACCACAAAATCCAAGTGTAAATACAGATGCCCAATCACACAACACGTTTCACATAATCACTTTCTTTCCATCAAGAGAGTAACTCTTTTTTTGGTTAACAAGGCGAATACTTCATTTGTTTTCACAAAGGTATTTCATTCCATTTACTCACACAGTATCTATATTGGAAGATGAACATGTACATGGAAGCATTCCACCATTTAATTTCATTTCAAAAGCATAATTAACAAAGTATTGACAGAAAAGAAAAAGTGCATCTTTCACTGACTGTAAAGAAGCATTAAATATGACATGTCCTTTTGGTGCCAAAGAAAGCCTAATGATGATGCAGGAGTGTAAAATAAGCCTACCAACATATAATTCCACACTTATGTTCGTAGTCTTTATGAAATTTTATGGGATTACATGTGACCTTTGATTAGTTTGGTGAGCTACAATTAAAAGGATTCATGTGTGGTTAAGAATTAATACTGTAGTATTAACAATGGGCCTCATTTAAGTAGTCCTTTAAGAGTTCTGTTAGCAGTCTTTGCCATCTATATAAGCATTTTATATCTGGAATATTTCTTAGGTCTCTTAAACCTAGAAACAACTGAGTTCCTAGTTCTATACTTTTGCCATCTCTTGTCACCTTTTCTGTTGGATCTTCCTCTTAAGACCTATCATTGGGTAAGATGGCCATGAAGGTACTGTTATTTTGCTGCATCATAAAATTAGACAAATGTAGTACTGAAATATCTTTTAACTTCCTTCTTTGAAACAGCGGTAGTTCTCAGCAAGTACTCGTAGGTGTTTGTTCTCATCATTTAATGAAAATCGGATCTAGAGGGCTTGAAGAGTACTAAAAGCAAAAGATAAACATGAATGAGAGAGAGAGAGGAATCCCATTAAAAAAAAAGAGAGAGAAATCACTCTTGAGTGCCTTGATTGCATCAAAAACCTGTCCATGCTGCCCCACATACCCAACTAAACCATTTAAGAATTAAGATTTTATTCAAGTGCTTGATGAAGTAAGATCTTATCACATTCCACAAATAGGTCACCATCACAGACATTGCGGTACGTATTTGGCCTAATACAATTATATTCATCACAAATTTAGTAAGGAAAGATTATAGCTCAACTAAGTTAGTATCCAGAATTCAGAAAGTATTACAATCCAAGTTCTCAGACACCCAATGAAGCAATATGAACAGGATGTAAAGAGGTACTGATGTAACATAGGACCTACCTCTTCGTGCATTTTTGTCATCTCTCGAGCTATGACACATTGTCTGCAATAAAATTTTTATGAACTGTCAAAGCCAATTCTCAGGAATCGTTTATCTACTTGACAAAAAGTACACACCCCTAGCAAATCAGCTATTGCACAAGAATTTACTAATGCAAGTTCATTTCATAATCCATCATCACATGAAATGAACCATAATTAGAAATTCAAAGAGTGAAAGCCAGATATCATATCTATGGCGCAAGTGCTATTTGATGCAAGTAAAATTGCATTGTAACAAGAGTCCAGAGGATCATCTCCTACTTGTATTGAAAAACTAAAATTTGGCTACACATAATAATCAAATGGTTAGAAATTAACTAAAAGCAAGAGGCTACAATATCAATAATTTTTTTTTTGATAAGTATGAATAGAGTATTAATCAAGAGATGCTACAATATCAATAAATTACCCATCCTCATCCAGGAAACAAAGGTTACTGATGTTGATCTGGTGACCTTGGGTGTTTATTTCCAGGCTTCAAGTACCCTTAGAAACAAATATGATATTTCCAATAACAGGGGGGGTGGGGGGGGGGGGGGGGGGGGGGGGGAAGAGAGAGAGAGAGAGAGAGAGAGAGAAAGGAACAAAGAAAGAACAAAACTCATATTTTCAATAAGCAAGTTAAGCAAACTCGAACATACTAAGCATGAATTTTATTATTTTGTAATTACCCAGTAAACTGTTGATATATTTTCCAGCATCTACTATAACAGATGAATAGATTTCAATTTCATCTCTCAAAAAATTAAAAATTAAAGAATAGATTTCAATTCCAAGAATATGATTGTGTAGTTTTTTTTTTTTTTTTTGATAAGTAACAAATTTTTTTACTAGAATGAAAACCAAGAATACCATTGCATAGTAGTTTATACAAGTAGATAGGAAATATGTTCATTTAGGTACCTAGAGTCACCGAAATGTAAAGAAGTTTCTTCAAGAAACTGGTGAAGCTTGTGTGGAGGAACATAGAATATTTGAGTCATCATCTCATTTGCAGAAACCATCAGTCTCTCTCTTCTTGACCCGGCATGTTTAGGAAGAAATCCAACTGCAGCATTATTTATAATATAAGGTTTTAAAACCTAATAATAGTCAATTAGCTTTAGTCCAAATGGCAGATCCTCCTCTTGTAAAAACAAGGTGGAGGATGAGGTTGTGGGCTCGTAACTTACAGGATGTTTGTGTAATTTACCTTTTAAACAAAAAAGGTTTTCAAAATCCTAAGGTCATGTTTGGTAACAATTTTTGATTTCTATTTTCAAAACTTGTTTTTGGGAATAAAAAGAGAAAACAATTTTCTTGTATTTTTGAAATCAAAAACATGTTTGGTTAGTTGAAATTAAAAAATATTTTTTTGAAGAAAAAAATAGAAAATACTAAAATATGTTGTTATTAGGATTTAAACTCTAATGCTAACTTATTAAATGAGATAGATTCATTAAATTAAATGCATGTTTTCATTAACTTTTGAAAATTAGAAACTGAAAATAGCCTTTTGTATGTTTTCAGTTTCCTTCACAAATTGAGTTTTGAGAACAATTTTTGTTTTCGGTCCATTTTAGGTTGCCAAACAAGTTTTTTAGTCTCAAAAATAAAAAATTGTTTTTGAAAACAGAAAATAAGGGGAAAAAACATTACCAAACATACCCTAATATTTTGGACACTGCATCCTCCAATGAGTATGTCAGCCCACATTATGAGCAAGAAAATTACCAAATGTAAATTCATCAGTGGCCAAACCAGAGGCAGAAAGAGCAGCTACCAAAGCGGAAGGCCCAGGGATAGGAACAACAAGAATATTCTCATCCACGCATAACTTTGCCTGCACCAAGATTTCAAATATGTGTTAAATTCTCAAAATAAATCAACAGTGAAAACTCAAATGCAAACATCCAGCAAAATCCAAGTATGATTTGGAACCTTACAGGACAGGGAATTGGGGAATTGACCAGATAAATTCCATGCACCTTTGAAAATGTTGAAGTGAAGGAACTATATATTTATAATCATCAAGTCAATTTGTATTTGTCTACTTCCATACAGAGTTTTTTTTAAAACAAAGAAACACAAACACCCATGCACACATGCACACATGTACAAGCTCATATTATTAAAACAATTAAAGTAGTTTAAAAAGAAAATGATCACCCAAGGCACAAGATTCCCACTTTTCCGGGGTCTAAGACGGTTGGTTGGTAGGTAGCCTTAGAGGCTAATTCCTGGACTTAAACCTGCAGCATATCGCTTAGGGTACTTGCCATTGCTCCAAGGTCCAACCTCTAATTAGTTAAATTCAATAAACAAATTTTTATATACTTACAATAGGATTTGAACCTATGACATGCACTCCATGATTATTTGCTCTTTATTATTAGACCAAGATATTAATTGACTATTGGTATAGGTGGGACTCAAACCCAAATCCCTTAGTCAACGACAAAAGACTTTACTAATTGAGGTAACTAAAACCCATCACTAAAACCATATTCTTTATTCTCATTCCAGCACTGATAGCTTGAGGAATCGAGGGCTTTGTTTCAGAAAAAAGTTGCAAAAGGTAAACCCAAACTGATAACATGCTTCGCTCTGTCTGTAAGCTATTTGATGTCTGACAGCTCACTCATATACCAAAAGGTAGGACAAGTTTGTGCACAAACTGATCCAAGAAAGATGCTTTCACTACCAAGGAGAGAAAATCGAAAATGATTTATAAGTGCCTAAACTACTTTAGCAGTCAGGGTACTCCTTTTGGTGCCGGAATTAAGCTCATAGGCCTCATCCCTCCCTCTCATTCTCAAATTATCCTTGAACCGAAAGAAGAAAAAAACAGGAACGAAAGAAAGAGAAACCTTCAAGCATTGCTAAGAAGGAAGGAAGGATGGATGATGTTCTATCAGTTCTAGCTTAAAAATCAGCCAAATTCTTACCAAGCTGGCCTAGTTTGTAGTGAAATAAAGAAATGATTACTATAACTCTTGTTTGTTGCAAACATGAGTACCCTACAATATCCGCATTTTATGAAATAATAACATATAAGATATAACTATCAATCTTCATGTAAAGACTAAACAAGAGAATTCGACACTAACTATATCTATATTTATGTACCACATTCAGAAAGAAGGTTTTTATTAGGACACAAAATAAAAACACTCACCAATTCCATGCCAGGATCACTAATGCAGGGCGTCCCGGCGTCACTAATCAACGCGACGATCTCACCTTGCTTCAGCCTCTTTAACACGGCTTGTTCTCTTTGAGATTCATTGAACTTGTGATAACTCAACTGAATTAAAGAGCTATACAATCAGAATGGTATAAAATTAATAATCGGTACAAAAGACAGATAAGGCTCAATGAAGACTTACAAGAGGAGTTTTAATATTGTAATGGTGAAGCAACTTCCCTGAATGCCTTGTGTCTTCTGAAAGTATCACATCGGCTGAATTTAACACACGGAGAGCACTGCAGCATTAAAGTGTTTCAAAGTCAAATACGAGCTAAGAAAAAAAAAAAATACAATTAAAAAGTAGTAACAAATTAAAGTGAGTAACCGTAATGTGATATCTTCGAGATTTCCAATTGGTGTTCCTACTAGATATAAACCCGGTTTAAGCAAGCCCTGAAAGAATAATAAATCTTATATTACCAAAAATAAAAAAAGTGAAAGGACAAAAAAAAAAAAAAAAAAAAAGGGTAAAAGATTTACGCGTTTTGAAGATTCGAGAGGGATTGAATGGGTGAATTGTGGGTTGGAACAGAAGGTAAGGGTGAGGATTTTTGTAGGGGGTGGAGAACGCAGCGACAGAGCTGTAGTAGTGAAACAAAACGCCATCGAAGGAACGCGTCGAGTTAACATTTGCTTCCAATCCTTGCACTGTTTGTGTTGAAACGCTGAACGAGTTTCCCTTGCTCCCTTTTAAAATTCAATTTAGTCCCTTTCAAATTCATTAATTTTTGTCAATTTAAGGGATAGCAAGTGGGTACAAATCTGTTTAAAACATTTTTAAAAAATAATAATAATACTTATCAAAAAACAAGATCTATTAAAAGGCATCTCATGAATGTTTTTAGTTAAAATTTTCAATAAAAAAATAATAATAAATGATGTCATTTGCTGACCGGTTTAGATGGAAGGGCTAGATTGACTAATTCTTATGAAGTGAATGACTAATTTGAAAAAAAAAAAAAAAAAAAAAAAATAAGGCACTAATTTCACAATTGAAGTAAAAATAAAAGACTGATAAACCATTTTTTTTTTTTTTTTGACGAACATACTCTACACTTTGCTCTTACTAGAATTATTGCATTTCTTTCACGTACTAGTTAAAAAATGTTGTTTGATCAACGTGGCGGGTGGTCTAATGGCCAGATTTTGGGCCAATAACACTTTGATTTTGGGTTCAAGTCTCTCTGATCTTTAATTATTCCCCTTTTTATCTTTTTCTTTTCCACCCTTTATTTATATATATCAAACTATAATTTATGCTGGGTATCAAGTATCAACTACTTCAATTAATAAAGATCATCAAATCTTTTCTCAAAAAAATATATTTATGATACATATAGTTCCATTTTGTTAGAGAAATTTTATGAGAGAGCTGAAAAAAATAAATAAATAAAAAATCCTTTCCTCACCCTCTATCCACTTCATTGGAAATTTCATTGTAGTACCTAGGGCCTTGGGGAAAAAACTTATTGTTTTGGTGACTTGACATAATACATTTCTTCTTGTCTTCTCTACTTTTTCTCTATATGAGAAATATTAAAATCATTTTAGAGTGACCTTAAAATCCCTATATACCTCATTGACAATCTTTTCTTTCCACACTTTCTGAGCATCCATTGTTGTTTCATACATTATTGAAGAGTTACTCCAGCCTCTTGGCTGAGCATGATGTTCTGAGTTCAACATTTCTTGCATGATTTGAATTCTGCCCACAGGGAGAGAGAGAGGAGAGAGTTTACAAAATATACAAATTATCAGCACTACACTTAATTCCAACCCACCTCCACTTTTTTTCTTTTCTCCTCCTCTCTATACAACATTAAAAGTTCACAATATCACTTGATTCGCGTCCATACGTCTCATTATGGAATAGTAATACATCATACGCAGCTGTGAAACATGTTAGGGATTGGCAGGGCTTTCAGGGTTACATAACTCATACCAGTCCCCCTTTCCACCACCCCTGACATTTCAACAGCCATCGTTTTTATACATAGGTATTAAATATATATAGCATTACACTTTATCATCATGGAACCACCACCTTGTCTCCTTGGGAGATCTACCATTCCTACAGTTTTTCACATACCGATCATTATCTGCTGGGCGTTGCTGCACAATGACAACATTTTTCACATATTAGTTTTAGTGTAGTGAGCAAGAAGGGAGGCTTTTGGTGTCTTTTTTTTTTTAGGGAGAGGGGGGAGGGGGGGGGGGGTTTGAAACTTCAACAATTTGAACAAACCTTAACGGTTGAACTTGATAACATGGATAGAATGCTGATGCAGATGGAACTGACAGTCATGGCTGGGGACCATGAATCATACAGGATATCTGCAAACGCAGCACATAATTCTGAATATCAGTTTGTATTGCAATTGACCTCCTATACTCGTTGAGGAGAACAAATGAAAAATAAAAACAAAGTAACACCTTGCTTTTAAATTATCCAAGAACTAGTAATCAGGATTTTTCATTTTAATTATTTTTACCACCTTCATATTAATCACCAATATTTTTTAGCAGTAAACATGGTAAAATTATTAACCAAGAAAAAATAAATGACAATAATAAAACCTGGTGCAGTCTCTTGGGGAGTCTACCACAAACTCTAATATGTACTAAATTTAAAAGTATTCGGTATTCAATTCGGTTGGCAAGAACAACATATTCCAGAAGGGAAGCAAACTATTCAGCTTACTAAGACTGGTAATCCAGAGGGAAGCTAGAACAAAACGAAACACACAAAGGCATGCGCAATCCTCCTTATATTTCCCAGCAACCAAAAGGAAGGTGAAGTGGATAGACACAGCATAAACAAGTATAAACTAAACATGCTTAGATTCTCCATTTTGTTTATTCTGAGGTTTAACAAATCACATGATACAAAGAATAGTGATAGATAAGAAAATTCAGACAAGCAAGATTCATTTTGTGTGGACCGAGAAGAGCAGGCCCGAATCATCTCAGCCCATCTCAGCCCACTTAACTGAGCTGAGATAGGCCTGGCTGAGCATACGAGCTAAGTACCCCCTAAGATAGGCTGTGAACGAGGATAATGCCTTGGAAGAATCCACCTGCCGAACAATAACCAGTGTCAAGCACAAGTTACGAGAAGATCATGTGAGTAGTAGAAGGTGGGCCCCCTCTGTTTAGAGATATGATACGAAGGGGCCCACTGATGTGGGGAATATCCTCTCATCATGACAACCCCACTAAGTGGAGGGTATAAATAGAGGAAGAGAGGGAGGATTTAGGGGTTGGAAAATTTTGGGAAGTGAAACACGAGAGTAATAAGGAAAAATACATCTTGGGGACTAAGAAATCCTGTTCAGATTTCAGGGTAATTTCAGGGTAGGGGCTCAGCTATACAATCATCGTCTCAGCTGAGCCAGGATCAAGAGAGTTTAGGGCCCAAGTAACAGCTAAACTCCCTCAGTAACCTTTAGAGCCATTTCTTGGACCTCCCATTGGAGGATAAGCCCAACCCAAAGTCCAAGTAAATTGGGAGTCTAAGCCCAAAAGCCCAAGGTTGTTGGGAACGGCCCACCACACATTTCATGGATTTGTTTCACACAAGTGTGTAAATGTACATGCATGTAACTAAGTAGTTAGATATTATTAAAGAATACATGGCCAGCAGTGCAAGATATATATGCAATCTGGTTTTGCTAGGTAGCTCAGCATAATGAGTGCATCAGAATCTCTCTTATACTTCACTTTTTTTTTTTTTGGATAGGTATCTCTCCTATACTTCACTTATATAAAGCAATGACTCAAGCCAATAATTTTTCACAATTTAGCATGATGGATTAGATGATTTTGCATTTGAAAGTCCTGTAAGGTTAAACTCCACAAGTCCGCAACCACAACCTTAAAGTTTGATGTGTATATGTTTGGTCCAGAGACTCCAGGCCTGATTGAGAACACCTTAAGGATTATCCACTAATTCCTACAGACAACAAATCAGATTTTTTTTTTCACATTTCACATGTCATGCCTCTAGAAAGAGTGGGGTCCAGAACATTTGTGCCTTGTAAAGTTAACAATACAAACAAACAAACGGATTATCAATGGTTCTAAATATTTATTTTGAATTGTTTTTCGGCCCACACTTCATTATACATGATTAAACTTAGGGGAGAAGGATGGTTAAACTCAGGAGAGAGAGCGAGAGAGGTCAGTGTTTGACAATTATGATTTGGTAGGTTAGAAGATAGCAGGAGCAACTGTGGGTGCGCTGGTAACATAAGCTTCCATGACTTCTCTAAAAAATTTCCGGGACAAAAATAATAATCAGACAATTTCTTCAATATCTCATCCTTTCATCTTACTGTTGAAAGATTGGCTAATATTTCATATTAATACAATACATGAATTTAGCTATTAATTAATAGCAAATAAGATTTTGATCTTCATATCAGCATTAAAGCCCCAAGGAAACCAATAAACAACGAAATTGTGGAGGCCTCACATCTTGCCTTTAACTTAAAGAAGAACATTTTTTTTTTTATAAAACAGCAGTTAAAAAAAATGGAGTTAATTAAAGAAATAAAATTATAAAGCAGAAAACAGTGAAGTAAACAACAACACAACTTACTATATTCATGCAAATGAAGACGCATTTCCAGTATGATAGATAGTAATAACTAGTAGATGGTTGATGTTGTTCATTAACTATGTAGCATAAATTGGGACAGAGACAGAGTAGCATAAATTAATGCCAGTAAAGTTGAAAGCATGAGTCAAACAAATTGACTTTAACAAACTCAAAAACAATAGGAAGCAAAATGTTATCATCGCAAAAGAGAACATTCCATTGAGCATAACTAGTTCAATATCCTCCAACATTATACGCCTAACTTAATAGTATATATTGCAATTTTAAATTGAAAATTCCATGTGCTTCAAACAGATAGTTGCAGAATACAGGATATAGTGCATAACTATCCATCACAATGAATATTATACACTAGTCTTCACATGCATGGAAACTGTAACTTTCCAGGTTTGTACTAAAACATAGCATATAGAACTTTTTTACTTTTTAGTATTCTACTTTTTGCAGAGGTGTTAATTTTTCCAGACATAGAGGAGCTAAAAGATAATTATTTGTCAAGCTATGAAGATCTAACAAGACAACAGTTTCTTTTGTTAGGACACCCACCTGAGGTAAAAGAAAGCTAGTAGCCTAGCACCATATTCATATTCGAAAAGAAGTTCACTTACCAAATGCATTTCTATATTACATGAGTATCCCAAATTTTCCCAAGAAAGAAAATCTCATAAAAAATCTGCTAGAGTAAAAGAAAATATTCATGAAGATGTCATATGACAAATTATACGATCTTGTATGGTAGAATGTTACAAAGAACTAGCATTTCTAACACAAATAGTTTGGTTCAATCTTTATCGGTTTGAGAGCAATTTCCCAAAAAGACCACTTACAAGCAACAAAAAACTGGATAGAGTCTTATTAAGCCATAGTCAAAATTTGCTGCTAAAATTGTGATGTGACTGTCATAAAACTCAACAGATAGTAGACATCTTAGTAACACGAAAAATTATAGTTGTGTAAAAGAATTAGTCAGAAGGGAAAACTTACGCATGATTCCTTAGGTGTTGTGTACGATTCCTTAGGTAATATTAAATTCAACCATGTGGTATATTGGCTAAGGCGGCAACATGGTTGAAATTAATTAGGGAACTTAAGCTACATCACATAAGGAACTGTACTTAAGTTTTGACCTTCTCACTCAGTAAGCCACATGGTTGATTTAATTTTCGTTAAGGAAGATAACACCGTTAATGCTGCTACATGATTGAATTTAATTGGAAAACCTAAACCTAACCCACAGTACTCAAGTAACTGTACATAACATAAGTTTTGCAAAACAATTAAAGTTCATCATTTAAGCAAAGAAAACCCCCAAAACAAAAAACAAAACAAAACTGCAATGGTACCTAGACAGATATGGCCGTTGCTATAAATGTGAGGGTGCAGAGGAGCTGGGGACATAAAAATCACCTGCCAAAACCAATGTATATGCATCAGAATCACTACCAATATGAAAAGTGGTAAAAATATTATAGTAAAATTAAAATTCTAAAATATGGGTCATTCTGGAAAATCCACCTGGGGTGCTTCCATAGGGTAATGCTCAGGAAAATCAACTTGAAGCTGGTAAGTTTCATTTGCGTACAGAGTCCCTGGAGCTCCATTCACTTCAATCACCCATCTTTATTTACAAACCCATTAAAGTGATTACATTAAAAACAAAAAAAAGTAATATCATATTATTGTAAAAAAAAAAAAAAGGGTAGAAGTGAAACCTTTGAAGATTATCAGTAACTTTGTGTTTAAACCCAGTAGGAGGATTAACCTGCCACTCTACCAGCTCTTTCTGGAGCCGATTGCTCGCGATCTTGCTTAAAGCCTAAGCGTGTATTAAACATGGTACAAAATACAACATACAATATAGTACTTAGTTTTTAGTTTTTTACCAATAAAAATGAGGAATTACGAAACAAAGATTTACCAGTTATACAACAGATTTACGAAACAAACAAAACAGTTTATAGAGAGTGAGAGAGAGAGAGAGAGAGAGAGACCTTGCGTGAAGGGGTAGAAGAAGAACTGGTCATGGCTTCCAAAACAAGAGAGAGAGAGAGAGAGAGAGAGAGAGAAGAAAAATAAGAAGTGGATTGGCGTATTTTCACATATGGCGTGAGAATATGATGATTGGTCAAAAAAAGACGGGAAAACTGAAAGTGGATTGGTGGATCGAGACTCATCTGTATTAGTCTACCCTTTGTTTCGATCTTCCGCATACTATTGCCAGTATTGCTACTAGATGCGAAAATCGCTTGTTGTCGGAAGCTTCCTGATCTTGCCACGTCGCAATCACATTTCATGATCCCAATTTCTTACTTTTTTTCCCCCCCCTGTTTTAGAGCTAAAATCTAAATTACAACCTGTTAAATTTCGTTCAATAAGTCATTTTCATCTTTAACATTTTTATTCAGGTGATTTTTTTTCATGGTTTTATATATGGTTTTAAAAACCGAAACAATCAAAGAATTGAGATTTGATATGGTTTCGATTTTTACCAAATTGATTTAAGGTTTGATTTCCAATTAAACCGTCCGATTCGATTTTTGAAATTAGAATCCCACCTATTATCTCTATAAAATTGCTACCATTCACATGTTTGATGTGGTGTTATTTTATTATATGTAATGATAAAGTAATGAATAGAATAACCAACTTTATATGAATGTTGGGGTTTAAGGAATAAAATGGTAAAAACAAAAAGTGATACAAAATAATAAATTCAAACAAACTCATATGGTGTAATTTGGATGTTGAGTCTTTTGATAAATTTTTTCAATGAACATGAATTTTAGATGGTAGTTAAATTCTTTCTAATATATATATATATATATATATATATATATATATGGGTTAGATTCAAGTTACATCTAGTGTAAATTTAAGTAATATTACACCACTCAATATTTTTTAATTAGATGCGAATTTCGACAAATCTACTGTTAAATTACATTATCTTCGTATATTTTCCATGCTTGCAAAATTTAAAGATAATCAATAATTAATGGCAATGTCATCAATCAATTATTTAAATTCAAGTTTTTGTAGTTTAAAATAATGCATAAAATACGAGTTTATGGATCAAATAGTAAATTACATTTGATTGACATGAAAATTGGCATGTATGTTAAGAACATATAGAACATGTGATTCAACGGTGGAATTCTCAAAATATGAATTTTATAACAAGTTATTGAGTGGTGTAACATTGTTTAGAGTTATACCAAGTGTAACTTGAACCCAACTCTATATATATATTTTTAAAGTTTTTTCTAGCTAATCTACTTTTCACCTGCATGTATCAAATTATATATTTTTTATCTCTCTATTTGCCCTTGTTTAATTTCTTGAATATTTTTATTTAGTTAATCATTTATTATTACTTTTTAAGGCAAATGACAACTTATCTACCTATGATTTGACTCGAATTTAAATTGACTACTTATGGTTTACAATTTGACACTTTATTCACTTGAGCTCTGCTCCATTAGATTTTCGTAATCTACCTCTGCATTTGTTGTTACAGAAACATATTTTAATTTGAAAACATAACATAAAATAGGTCAAATAGTTAGGGTTTAAAACTTTGCAAAAGATGGATGAACATTACATATATAAAAAAAAAAAATCAAACAAATACAAATTAAATATCAGAACTTCTCTAAAAATAGATTCTAATTGTGAAAGCTTTTTGTGACAAACCCATCAAAGATTCAAAATGAAGCAAACTTCTGGTGTTAGCCTAAACGACAAACAAAAAAGAGAAATGAAATGAAAATAGAACATCTTTGTTGGGTTTTTTTTTGAGAGAGAGAGAACTTAAACTCCATTGAGACATGACACAAAAAGGTATCCAACCCGAATTCAAGACCCATATCAATTTTCTTAATACAGTTATTTTTCTCGTCCTTTTCTTCAAAAATAACCAAAACCCATCAAGAATCATACAAAAGTAAAAATCCAGATCCAAAATCAAGTAAAACCATTAATGCTACCACCTGTTTTTTCACTCCCAGACGTTGAGATCTTTGTGAAATCCAGCGTGAATAAGCATTTAGCCTTGGTGGTGATTCAAAGTGAGCTTTGGTGGGGATTCAAATAGTGATTATGAATCTATGATAAATGGGTAGTGCTTTACGGGCAAGTTGATATGGTGTGAAAAATTGTCTTCAAACTAACATTTTGATCCGTTTTATATTATGTCTTTGTATTAAAATGTGTGTTTTAAACGGAAAATTGAGAGGTGGGTTATAGAAGGGATCCGTTTGGATATAACTTATTTTGTTGAAATTGAAAATTGAAAACACTGTAGCAAAATAATTTTTAAATGTGTAAACAGTGCTGTAGGACTTATTTTTAATGAAAAAGTGGCTGAAAAGTGAAATTTGTGAGTCTCGTGCACTATTCACGGGACCCACGAGACTGATAAAAGAGACTGAAAAGTCAACAATATACGGCTACTATTCATGAACAGTAGCCGTTTGTCTCCCTAAACGCATGCGCAGCAGCACAGAAAAAAAGAAAAAGAAAAAAAAGAGAAGAAACGTAAACGCAAAACGCAACAACCGAATCCAAACACATACAAGGTGTGAGGGCCCAAGGACCAAGGAAAGGTTAGATGAGCTGTTATCGTCATTATTAAGGCATCATAAGCCCAAAGAGGGAATCCACCTGAGGATGTGAGGGGAAGAGACAAGAGACTTCTGGGAAGTCCAGATGAGTAAAATGAGGTATAGAAAGATAATCATGGTAAGCTTGTAATAAGCTTTATATATACATAAACTTTGATTTGTGGTGAGGCCCTCCCTATTTTTGTCCTCAGGCTAAACCCTATCATTTTTTGTTTAATCCACTCTCTTACAAATATCTATTGATTTGGGCCTAGTTGAGCTGCACAATCCTCACTATTCTAAGTGGGCTTAGACTGTTTGATTTTTGTGTCCTTATAGAAGTTTAAAGCAATAGAGTTCAGGTGGGTAAAATATTAAATTTCAAAATAAGGTAGACAATTAGTTTTTTTTTTCTCTATCTTGACAAGTTTATTTTTTATTTTCTTTTCTTTCTCATCCTTCCATTCCATGCCTTCCTTCTTCTCCCTCCCTGTATTTCAACAATAGCACTTGTTGTCCAATGCTCCATTCACAATACACACACGCATGCATACACCCACACACACAAAACTACAACCAAGCCACCCATCTCCTATGACGGATTAAACCCAAATAGCTACTAATTGAACCAAAACCTTGAGCATCATCTTGCCTCTTCTCATGGCAAAATTTGCAAAATAATACGCTATATATATATATATATATATTTTTTTTTTTTTAAATTTCAATTTTTTGAAGTTATTAGGGGATCAGTTTTTAAATTATGTTGCAAAATAGTACATTTAAAAAAAAAAAAAAATTTCTGTATATATCATATGTTAAATATGGACATAAGTATGTATATCATGAAGGAAAGATTTTATTACTCAACTGAGTTTGTAATTCATAATATAAAAGTCACTCACATATTTCTTATAGTTTAAAATTTTTTACTAGTGGTGGGGACTGGGAAGGGGAGGCAATAATATAGGTATAGAAATCCAGAGGAGATGTGCGTTGAAGAGCTCAACTCAAAGTTGGAAAGCCAAGAAAAGCACACGCAGCACCACGTCTACCCGTGAGTTCGTCGCTTTCACCTACTGCGTGCGTGTACAGCTAGCTAACACATATAGATATGGTACCACTTACAATTATACATATTACATTAACAAAAGCTACCGTTCATTGAACCCAACTCTCTCTTTTTTCTTTTTCTTTTTTTAAGGTTATAACCAATCACAAAGCTTTTAGTATTTAAGATGCTTCTTTGGTCGTTGGTACATAACAAAGAGAGAGAGAGAGAGAGAGAGTTTGTGTGAGGTATTATGCGTTAAAAGAAGGTTTAAGCGAAGGGTTATAGGTCTACCAACTGGTTGTTAAGGCTTTGAACCCTTTCAAGCAAACAACAACCACAGCCATTTCGAACTTTCTAGCGTGTTTTTGCCGTCCTACCGTTTCTGACACGTGAGAAACGAAAGAATGATTGACACAGATATAACATAGTTTTTATTATTTTATGTTACTTAACCAACAATTAAAAAAATAATATTTCTGTAGTTGGTGCTTGCTGCTACAACTATATTAAATAGTTTAATAATAATGTATGATATGCATTTTTATTGAGTTGGTATCGTTGTTCCAATGATAAGGAGGTCGGTCTTTGTTTGGAATATATCTCTTGGGATTGGCATTTGTCTACGTTTGGGGGAAGAAGCTTGTCTCAACTTGGTCTTTGGGATATAATCCTTTTGTTTTCAAAAGGCCCCCCCAAGTTTTTGCTTCCCACTACAGCCTTATCATCATTCCTATGTCTTTGAGGTATATTTATATATATTTTCCAATGGTTCTTTTAGCTAACTTTTTTGTATTTTTGATGGTTATGCACTGTTATTTGTGGTAAAATTTGATGATGGTCATTTATGATTGGAAAGAAGAAGTCATGGAAGTGATTTGTTAGCAGGGATTATTGTCAGAACTGTGCTTCTGGGTAATTTGAATCTTGGGGTTCTTAATTTTGGCTTGACTTTTGGTTTTGGTTTGTGGGGTTTTACTTGTTCTATTATTGCTTATATGGGGTTTGAATTTTGGCTATTAGTTACTGTTTATGCTTGATTCTTAATGGTGATTTTGATTTTGGGTTATTTACATGATGTAGCTGTGATGTTCACCTGAAGAAAGAGTTGAAAAGGTTGAAAATTTTTCTTAGGATTCTTCTTGCTAGACGGGTTATTTTCCTTCTGGGTAGTTGGTGTTATTTGTCTGGTAGTTCTGGTCTGTTTGTATGCATGATGTGCATTTTAGTTATCATTGTGTTCTGTTTTTGATAGGGTTGATTTTTATTTTTATGTTTCATTTTTAATTTGATATTTGTCACACAAGAAACGTGATGAGCCAATTGGCAATTGTGTGGTCTTTTTCCAAAGAAGATAGCTGGGGTGGGGGTAGGGGTTTGGTGCTAATAATGTCTGGGTATTATACATACTGTTTTACGTTTGACATAAAAGGTTTGTACTTTTTCTTATGATTGGTGTTTTGTTGGTGTGTATAATTCAATGGTATTATTGTTTAGGAATCAGAATCTGTGTTTTTCTGTAATTTAAGAGTTCATCACTGCCAGTTATTTGCAACACCTTGAGTGGCTGAGCCAGATTCTGCACCGTTATTGATAACAGTCATTGATTTGTTAATTACAAGTGCCTTCTTTCTGACATTGAATGGAGTTTTTTAATGTGAATATGCATACTATGTATTGTCTTCTTTGACTATAGGATTGGATTACATTTGTTGATTTCGTAATTTTGTCTCTCTTTCCTGTTAGGATTTGTTAGCTGCTCAAATTGGGCATAATCTCTTTTCTCTAGCTACTGAAGTGTCCTGAGACAGAGGAAGCAAAGTATGGCCACCTATTTCCCAAATGCAAGCAATCAAAGAGATTGCTTGCAAACTCCATATTTAGGAGACCAGAAATTTGCTTCATATTCTGAAGCGCCTTTCCATCCTAATAACATAATGATGTACATGAACCAAGCTTCTTCTGGATCCTACTCAGACATCTTGTCTGGGAGTTCTCTACCTCCTAACTGTGATGAATCTGTGGGAGGCAGAAATGAGATGATGTTCATTCCACCTATAGATAATAGAGAAAGCATGCAATCCATTGATGCAAGGTTAAATGCTGTAACAGGTGATCACCTTGGAAACTCTGTTACTGGGAATTCCCAGGTGATTCCAAGGAGGCAGCTGGGAGTTCCAGATGGTGAACAAAATATTCAGTCTCAGGGATTATCTCTTAGCCTTTGCACACAAATGCCATCTGCGGTATCTGTAGCTTCATTTGGTAGTGAGTATCCAAACCCAGGTCTCTCTTCATTCTTGGGAAACACATCTTGTAAAGGTGATGAGAACAACCGATACAAGGATTTGAGAAGTGCAGAATGCCTGCTATCTGGTTTTCCTGGAGGCAGCCATAACACTACTAAACCAGAGGCATTGTGCAATCCTCATTCCTCAATGAACCCCAAAGAGATGCTCTGTGATCAATACCTATATGAACCATCAGCTTTTGCAACCACAATTTTAAACTCAAGGTACCTCAAGGCATCACAACATTTGCTTGATGAAGTGGTTAATGTCCGAAAGGCTTTGAAACAGCGTGGATTGAACAAACATCAAATCCAGGGGATTGGTTTAGATGTCTCTAAAGAGGCTGATGGGAGATCTAATACTCAATCTGTGCAGATGTCTTCAGACCCTGGTGAGTCAACTACTAACTCCTCTTGTGAGCTATCACCTGCAGAACGACAGGATCTTCAGAATAAGAAGACAACACTTTTGTCCATGTTAGACGAGGTAGGCCCTACCGCCTTCTTATTTTTTTTAGTTACATTTTCCCCTTCTTTTTAATTTGTATATATAGTCTGGATTGCTAGTCTTTTCTATTGTCTTTTGTTTTCCTTGAAGATGATCATTTGGACCATGACGTATTCTTCCCTCATACCTAATACATACCCCACAGTTTAGAAAATTACCATAATTGATCATTTTTTGACAGTCAAATATTTTTTATGTCTTTTGTTCTCATGTGTTTATACAAATTCTGAAGAGCTACCCATGCTTAAATTCTTCTGTGCTCAAATTCATAGGGATTTATTTGCAATGATAGTGATAAAATTTTGTTTAGCATGGTCAAGAATATGTTCTAAAATCAAAATAAGGATGAAAGAAATATATCTTGTTAAGTTGCTTTTTAGATGGATGATATTAAAGAGAGGCATTGACAAACACCTTGTTCAAAGCAAAAGCATTAAAGGATATAGTTGAGTTTTTGATAGATTAAAAAGAGGATTGGATGCTCTGAAAGAAGTATTGTATTTTGGAGAGTAGCAAGCGAATGTTGATGTTAGACACATTGGGTCTCTTCCTCATACTTTAGACCATTTTTATGATTACATTAGCTGGCGTGACATGAATGTGAGAAAATTTCATAAGAGACTTCAAAGTGTCACGTTTTGATTCGGAGTAGTCTGTGCTTCTAAAGTAGGGATAGTGTTGGGGTGGGCAAGAGGATCTCCTTATCAGTTGGCAATGCTGAATACAGGTTTTTAATAGGATCCTGTGTAAGTTCAAGACAAAAAAATGATAGTATGTAGAAAAAGGTTTTTGAAGAGAAAGTATGGTATTTGAGTAGGGGTAAATTGTATGGTATTTTAGGTACATTAGGTTACCTAGTTAAATTCAAATACTTGGTTGCATTGAGTAATAAGATACACTGTAATAATTTCCAAGGATAATTAAATTCAATGCAGCTAGATGTTTGAATTATGAACCTGATGTACTTCACCTAAGGTATTCTACCTAAACTTTTCCCTCGGTGCTTACCGCTTAGAGACCTCTGGGCAAAGGGATTATGAAGCATTTGGAATTGGAAGCTTTTACGTTTGCATTGATTGTTACTAGGAATGCTTCTAATCATTTTTTGGGTTTATATAAATGTATCTTTCTGGATATATGGGTTTTCTTTCTCTCCCCTTCTCCAATGATATTATTTATTTATTCCTTTACTTTCCTAGCTACCACAGTTTTTACTGAGCTGCACTTATTTGAACAATCACTGATGGATGTGCTCTTGTTATAGGTGGATAAAAGATACAGACAATATTACCATCAGATGCAAATTGTGGTGTCGTCTTTTGTCATGGTAGCTGGGTGTGGGGCGGCGGAACCATACACTGCTCTTGCACTTCAAACAATTTCCCGTCACTTCCGCTCTTTACGTGATACAATTGCTAGCCAGATTCAAGTGATCCAGAGAAGCCTTGGGGAGCAAGATACTTCACCAAATGGTCAAGGAGGAATACCTCGTCTCCGCTATGTAGACCAGCAGCTCAGACAACAAAGGGCTCTTCAGCAGTTTGGTGTTATGCGACATGCTTGGAGGCCTCAAAGGGGACTTCCAGAGAACTCTGTTTCAATTCTCCGTGCTTGGTTATTTGAGCACTTCCTTCATCCGTATGTCCCTTGATACTTTTCCCAATTGTACTTGGAAATCTACTGAGAGCTTTGATGTACTAATTCTTTTCCTTATTTCAATAGTTACCCAAAGGATTCAGAGAAAATTATACTCGCAAGGCAGACAGGCTTGACCAGAAACCAGGTAAGATGATAATCTAGTTGTCAATGGTGGATTATAGTTACATATTCTGAAAATTGCTTCTTAATATGCATTGGTGGATCTGGGATCTGAAAATTTCAGTAGGTTGAACATCTGAATGTTGATCCTCAGTTATCATTTGTGTCTAGACTTTTTGACTTGTGGACTTCTCTACACTATAAATTCTCACATCAATGGATGCCTTGGTTTTCCTCAAAACTCACATCATTAAATTTTGTGTACTGATTAGGTTGCAAACTGGTTTATCAATGCGCGGGTGCGCCTTTGGAAGCCCATGGTTGAGGAGATGTATAAAGAAGAGTTTGCTGAATCTGAAATGAACTCCAAATCCTCACCAGAAAGTGCACTGAACGTACCAAGAGATAATTCCTTGGCATCTGAGGATAGGGGGGAAGAGTTGCAAGACAGTGTGATATCCACAACTGCTGATAGTGTCCACCTAGGGCAAGCCTATGACTCAAAGTCTGTTCATATCCCCAATGTAGAAATAAATGGGCAATCTGCAAGGATAGGTTTTGAGAGTAGTACTCACAGAGATAATGTTTTGGGGTCTGGAATTATGAAATTACAGGGTAACCAAAGGCCTAAAGTGGATGATCATAACCTTTATTCCGATGAGATTATCCTACCCCAACAGAATGGTGGTGGGAGTCTTATGGCTGCTGCTGCCACATATGATATGTCAGAGTTGGGTAGTTTTGTAGATGGCAGCCAGGTGTCACTTGCACTGGAGTTGCGGCATTGTGAAAATGATGGATTTCCAATGTCTGGTGGTGCCAATTTAAGAGGTAATGACACTGTAACTTCTTCTGCAGGGCCTGAATCGCTAGATTTTCAGTGCATGGATCTGGGGAAGCAACATCACAGGTTCAACAATCCCCATATGTTACATGATTTTGTAGTCTGAAACACTGCTTTCCTATCTTTATTGGTGAAAATCAATCTTGTCAAGAGAAGGATCATTGAAAAATAAAAACAAAAAACAGAAATAGAATGTCCTGTGCTGTTTTTTTTGGGGCATTGTTCACCCTTCTTGCTTATTGTTTGAAGATACAGAAAACCACTAGCAGTACAAATATACATGTAGATACAGGAATGATTCCCAATTGTAAATTGTAATATAACAAAAAGATTGTTGGAGCTGTAGGCATATTTGTATAGATGAGATGCATGGGTATTTTTCTGCATTTTGTTGAATAAGGAATCTTGTAAAAGTACTTACAATTGTGACATTGATGTATCATTTCCTATGGAAATAAATGTTATGTAATAATTGACTGATTTGTTTTCCTGCCATTTGTATTATGATCAGGTCGAAAATATGTTGGTTTCCTGTAAGTTTGTGGTCATATTGTTTGGAGCTTGTGCAGAAGTTTAGAAATAGGAGTATTCCAAGCCTAAAGTTTAGCCTGATTAACTGTCAATGATAAACAAATAGGTCCCAACCCTCCCCCGGTTCCTCAAATAATATCACTCTTATTGGTAGACTGCTTTAAAATTGAATTGTGGTCATTTCCCTCTGTTATGGACCATATTATTTTCTAATTCTCGTTTAATCTGATCTTTCTTATTGGCACTTCTTTTTGGCTAGTATCTGGTCCGTCCCATCATCTCTCTTCATGGTACAAAATTTGAACAATTGCTGCTTCAGTTTTCATTATCATATCCCTGTGTTGCACTCATTGTTGAACATTCTTCATCCTGAAGATTTTTATCTAATCTAGTTTGTTATAATAGCGTATGTTCCCAGTTTCAAAAATACACACATGCGTACATACATATGGGATGTGGTGGTTACGTTTGGTATTAACTACTCAAATGTTACACGTTTTTAAGACTGTCGATACCTACTAAATCCAATGGTAGAAAGACGTGGCTTTTTTTTTTTTTTGGTTGGTTGGTCATTTTATGCTCTTCATACCTCCAACAGCATAAATGCTCATCAATGGTCCCCCACAAGTAGATACCTTCGTGGGTTGTAAATTCTAGTGCTACATAATTGATGGCCCCAAATGGTGGTTAAATTCATCGAAATTTGAAGCTGGCGACCACGCCAGCACTGTTTAATGCTTTTGATTGACAACTGGAGCATTTGAAATGCCAGGACAGCAAGGTTTTGACGAATTGTTCAAGTTCCTCTACTTGGACCAACAAAGCCTTGGATAGCAAAGAAGGTTGGTGCAACTATTAAAAGAACAACAATACTACAAACACAACAAATCTTGCAATTGTTGAGGTAGCATATTATGATCAATATTTTTTTGAAGGGAAACATATCATAATTAGTACAATATCACTTTCATATGGATACTACCACTTGCATCATTTTTATGTACGCCAATCGCAATTTACGAACTCAATAGCTGTGAAAGTTGTTTGTGAATTTTGTTGCAGCACTAGACTTTCTGTAAAAACAAAGTATATGCTGGAGAGCGTGCTTGCATTGGTCTCCATTTTACTGTTTGATGGCAAGCCTGCTGGTTGTCAGTTCAGGCCTACAAGTTTTAGCATATGCAGGAGCAGGAATTTCATAGTGTGACTTTTTAGTTTTTAGTGGAATTCTATCTATCCTAAAATCTAGGGGCACTTGTAGTATGTGTTCTAATTCTAAACTTCAAAATTTTGTAATTGATACTATCATTTAAGATTAATTTTCCAATCTATCTACTCTTGGAGATACAATAATTACTCATGTTTCTTTGATTTTTGGAATAGGAAGTGATTATTCCAAGGCAGTATTATCAGGACAAGGCTGGCAGAATTTTTGGGTGTAAAAGATATTAGTAAAGTTCTAGGCTTCTAGCAAAGAAAAAAAAAAAAAAAAAAAAAAAGAGGATACTGCCTTCTGGTGTAGTTCAGATTAGGCAGATACTTTAATCCATGTTTGGACAATGGAGAGAGTGTTGTGTGTGGGGCTCTCTCAATTTTGAGCTGAGAAACAAAAGTTACGGAACCAGAGAGTGACAACAGAAGGAGGCCAAAGGAACAAAGATAGCAATCATTACTAAAGTAACCAAAGGCACCACCCTAAAAAAAATCCAGAAATAAATCAGTCTCATCACAGCACACAATTCCAAACCCAACGACACCCGCCAAGAGAGAGAGAGAGAGAGAGAGAGAGTAAAAAAAAAAAAAAAAAGCAATTCTTGAAAGCACGAAAACCGATTTTTATATTTAAGCAATTCTTGAAAGATTGTGATATTCAGTGTCCTTTCAACGTCTGTATGCATGACTACAACACCTAACAGTGAAAAAAGTTAGATATTCCAATATGGCTTACGGGCTCGTAAGCTGACAATCTTAGAACTGGGAGTGTGCAAAAGATAGCCCACTTTTTATCCTCCTTTTGCAGAGTGAACAGAACAATTTTAACATATTAAGGGGCTCTCCTGTGAGGAGAGGTGGGAGAGAGAGTTTTACACTGTTCTGAGCCTAAATTTACTTTTTTGAGTCTCCCAAAGAAATGTGTATCTGCTAGCACTAAAGCTGGAGGCTTGATACTTTTGCTTGTTGTTTTATAGTCAGGGAAGTTTGGGGGACCATCTTTTCCTGTCATTTGCTGCCATATTTGCTTAGCCAATTAACTTTGTTTCTTTAAATAACTAGCAGGAGTCTATGTCTCTAGGCCTTCTGTTGTTCAGTTTTAGACCTGTTATGTGTGTGTGAGAAAGAGAGTGAATTATTATTAACAACAAATGTATGTATGTTTGCACTTTGCATTCATATACTGTGCTTTCCTGCTTGCTTTGGCTTGTGCTACTTTAATAGAACTTGATTCATTTTATCTTTTGGTGGGTCTTCCTCTTTTCTTTTCACTCTATTCATTTTCAACTTTGTTTAGTTCTTCAACTCTGCCCATCAAGGATTGGGGTTGGTTGTCAAAGACTTGTTGGGATATTAATTTTGTCTTGCTTTCAGTTAGCCTGGTCTTGTACTTCACTTTTCCTCATTTTTAATGATTTTAACTAATCTGCTTCATGTTTCTGAGTTTCTCTCTCCTTTTATTGATAATATTTTCTTTAATGGGTCAGTTATGTCATTATGTTAGCAGTCCTTCTAGTTTGAATTCTCACATTTACTTTCACTGAACTGGGTTTTCTTTCTATGTGCCATTTTTTGAATTTGTTTGTCCGAAGTGATCCCTCCAAGTTGAACTTCAGTGTTAATTAATTCTGGTACTTGTGCCTAAATAATTGAGCATGTCTTTTGGCTTCTTGATTTTAGTTACTCTGCCTCTCTGAGTGCAACTTAATACGAATTTCCACTTCAGTGCTTTAAGTCGTACCTTTACTTGGTCTCTGTTTATTGATCAAACTTATGCCCTCATAATTTAGTGCTAACACATGACGGCCACAAGTTCATGATTGTCTTCCTTACACACCATTTATTGCTTCCATAGCAATTAATATGGAAATGTACTCCCATCTTTATCTTTGGCACTTCATATTCAATAGAGGATCAATATCAGCTTGATAGTCTCTAGTTTTCCTGACCAAGTTGTTAGTTCTTTTCACTAAAGCTTTGACAAAACCCAACTTGCTAAAGTCCAGAGCAAGGTTCTCAAAAAAAAAAAAAAAAAAAAAAAAAAAAGTCCAGAGCAAATCTTTTATAACTTTTTAGCTTCCGGTTCTGTTCAATATGGTTTCACAGGACTCACCTCCACATCCAAGTAACATGCACCTATTCACTATCTCAGACTCTATCACTGGTCAAAACCATTTCCAAAACCAAAACCAACATTTTGATGCATATGGGTCTGCATTAACTGGAAGTGACACAGTGCTCCATCATTCTCTTGGTGTACTTCCCAGCATTCAATCTCTTGGGGAAAGAATGTCTAGATCAATAGACCTTGTTCAAGCTTCAACAGTAGCTGAGGAATCTGAGATCAACCACACTAGACATTTCATGGATCTTCTAGGAGCAGCAAATGAGTCCAATCACCAGGCTCAGAGGCTGTCACTTTCTTTAGGCTCTCATGTGCTTGTTCCTTCTGGACAATACAGGCAGAGGTCCTTCAATTCAGACCTCATAAGCCCCCCCAGTTACTTAATGTCCAGAGAAGAAGCACAGGAACCTTGTAATCCAGGAGTGGAACATGTAAGCAGTGACTATTCTTACACAGGAAGTTCATTTGCTTCATCTTCGGCCTCATTAAATCGTTCTTATTCAACTTCATATGGAACAGAATCTTTTGCTTCTGTTATAGGCAATTCAGTGTATTTAAAACCAGCTCAGTCCCTTTTGAGAGAAACTGTTAATGTGGGTGGCAGAGAAGTTAATTTGAGCAATGAAAAATATGTTGCTAAATTGTGTCGTGGAGGTAGGGCAGGAGCTCTTGGACTTTCTTCTGAACTAAAAGCAGAATTGTACAGTAATGGGCTCTTATCAGCTGAGAAACATGAACTTCAAGTTAAGATTGCAAAGCTTATTGCTTTGTTGGAGGAGGTGGGTCTATACAATATTGAAATCTTGTTTCTTCATCGGTAGTCTTAACTTGATTGCTTCTAAAAATTTTCATAGTAATTTGCCTCAAAATCTCTCTCAATTTTCAGGTTGAAGACACATATGAGAAATATTATCATCAAATGGAAGAAGTGGTGTCATCATTTGAGTTGATAGCAGGTGTAGGAGCTGCCAAGTCTTACACTGCACTAGGACTTCAGGCCATGTCTAGGCATTTCTGCAGCTTAAGAGATGCCATAGTTTCCCAAATAAACATCAGGAAGAGGAAATTCTTGCAGGATTTACCGCGAATCAGCACCGGATTATCACAGCTTAACTTGTTTGATACAGAGACTAGACAAACTAGAATGACCCTTCAACAGCTTAGCATGATGCAAAGCCAAAGGCAAGCATGGAGACCGATTAGAGGGTTGCCAGAGACTTCTGTGGCAATCCTGCGCTCTTGGCTTTTTGAACACTTTCTCCACCCGTAAGTGCATCAATTTTATTTCCTACATTGTGATTTCATGTCTTATGTGACTCTGATACTTTATGTGTCTCACAGGTATCCAAATGAAACTGAAAAGCTAATGTTGGCATCTCAGACAGGCCTGACCAAGAACCAAGTAATTCCTTTCCCATTTTTCTCTGCTCAGAATATGATTATTATAAACTAGTTAGTATTTCTCATTTTGTGAGCTGGCCTAATTGTGATATGAATGAGTAATCTTCATGGTTGTTTCAGGTTTCAAATTGGTTCATAAATGCTCGGGTTCGGCTGTGGAAACCTATGATTGAAGAAATGTACAAAGAAGAGTTTGGGGAGTCCTCAGAAGACTTGAACCAATTAACTAGCAATTCAATGACAAGGGAAGATGTCTCAGATCCTGCAGAGGATTGAAGGGGTAGGAAAAATCAACTTAGGATAGCAATTAATGCAAACTCTTGTAAAGTGAGCCAAGAATGAATGACCTCTAGTAAGTGCTCATTTTTGCATATATAGATTAAAGACCTTCGGAATGTGGTTGAACTAACCAGGGTCAAATTTGTTCAAGAACACCAACTGTGTTAGTTTCTAAAGCCTGTTAGTATTTACACCCCCCACCCCCCCCCCACCCCCCGCCCCCAAAAAAAAAAAACATTTTAGTATTGTGCAAGTTGGCAGCTAAAAGCATTGTCAAAGTTCTTCATTAATTGCATGTCAATTTCAAGATTCAATTAGCATTGATATAGATTGTACTTCTGGCATTCAAGTGATAGCTCAGTGTAATAGCATCATTTGAAAAATGACATAATTTAAAATATGATTTATAGGAAATAAGGAGAAGATGAAAGAATTGAAGAACAGGTGATATAACTCTAATGGTCTACAGCCAAAATATTACATCTTTCTTATTCATTTTGATTGATAAATATTACAATTGAACTCATATTTATAATAGGATTTACAAAATTCAAAAATATATCAACTATCAATGTGGAAGTGAATAGACATATACATTAGAGAAAAAAGAAGAAGAAGAGATAATGAGCCTTTTATATTCCCCTCCCTTCTATATTAAGTCTTTTGTTGCCCTATGAGATTATAGGCGCATGCAAATTCACAAATTTATTGTGAAAAATATGAATTTGTGTAGATTTGTGAACTTATTGTATGTAGCCTGTAGCCACTCAGTCCTAGCACCATGAAAGTAACTAAATTGAGTATTCAAACTGAAAATACTTTTCTAGATGGTTTCATAATTTGATTCTCTCTGCAAAATGCAAATCATTAGACAATAGAGCATTGAAACTTAGGTTCTTAAGTCTAGGACATTCCCATTGTCTCAAGGGCATTTGTAAGGTAAAGTAAATGAAGGACAGGCGAGAAAAAAGAGTTATAGTTTTTGGTCTTATCTTTGGGTACTAATGGATTGTGATTGTGGGGTGTGTATGGTTTCGTCCCCTCTTTATAAAGGAGTTCTGCCCTTAAAGAAGTAAAAAATATATTTTTAGCTTTTAAGTGATGTGTCTTAGTCCAAACTTGACCTTTGCCAAAAATAGCAGTTCAGTTTTACTTGGTTTCATTCGGTTATAACCCAAAAGAAGTGGAATCTGTTTTTTTCCCACTCTTACTCATAAGCTAAGGATGGTACTATTGTAGCATTTAATGAGTATTAAATGTTAATTTAAGAAGAGAAATTATGATAACAAGATAAAACTTTTTTTTTGGGAATCTGATAAGATGGTAAAACTTAAGTACAATTCTTTAGGGTGAAATTTAAGTACAATATATTAGATTTTTTAATTAAACTAGTCGCAGATTCACGTGATGTGTGAAAATAAATAATTATTTGTAGTTATAATATAATGTATAATATGTTCTCTAAAATTTGTTGAAGAAAATTTGTTCTTTCTAGAAATTAAATATTAATTGGATCTTAAATTGATTCTTTTTGTATGTTGTCTTTTCAAGTTTAGTTCAAAACTTCAATTTTTTCCCTTAATTTTTGGGTTGAAAAGTATGAAATTTTAATATATTTGGGCTAAAATATTTAGTTTTGAGTTAAAAAATACAAAATAAAAATTACATTAGAAATTAAAAATATGATCCCTAAAAATGCAATAAAAATGATAAATATTTAAAAGTCTTATTTGGTCCACATTGGTCCTATTCTGTCAAATTCTGTCCTATTCAGTCCACATTGGTCCTATTCGATCCATTTTGTCCACTTCAGTCCTATTCAGTTGACATTAGTCCAATTCGGTCCTATTTGTTCTTATTTGGTCCATTACGTCCACTTTGGTCCTAATCTGTCCATTTGTTCTTATTCAGTCCACTTCAGTCCTATTCAGTTCACCTTGTTCTTATTCGGTCTACTTAGGTCCTATTCGGTCCAATTTCTTCCATATTGTTCCCATTTAGTCCACTTCTTTTCATTTGGTCCAATTTGGTCCATTTGTGTCCAATTCGGTCCATTTTGGTCTGCTTTGGTCTTTTTTTTGTGGACTTACATATAGGGAAAAGACATGGGTTATCTCCTCTCTGGTGTTTGACAATTGGTTTTAGGCAAAATCTTTTGTTTCTTGTTTGTTTGTTTGTTTGTTTGTTTGTTTGTTTTTTTTTTTTTTTTTTTTTTTTTTTTGTGGGTAAAAAGAAGTGGAAACATTGCTGCTTACGAAGCAGCAAGTACGCACTAGAGTCCTTTATTTCCTTTTGTTTGTGTTCAGACAATCTTCCAGCTAGAGTGGCTTCAGCTTGTAAGGAAGATGCCTAGGCTTTGTTACTTTCAGTTTGTCTTTGAAATATATTGAAGGTTATCAAAAAAAAAAAAAAAAATGTTTGGGTTGAGAACACCTATTCTAAATCTAAATTTATTAAAATGTGTGTGTGTGTATATATATATATATATCTCAAACTTGTAATATCTAAAATCTGAAGCATATCATTTATTATTGCTACACTTTTGTTGAGTCACATTAACATAGCATTTCAGATCAAATTAAGTGCAAAAAATAAAATTAAGGTTTAGGGCTTATACTTGTCTATGGTATGGGGTCCCCAAACCCATTGGGCCCTAAACCTTGGCCCTATGGCACAGTCCATGACCCCAACCCTCTGTTCAAAGCAAGGCCCCAGGCCTGCTAGGTCGGGGGCTCGGGCCATGTACCACAATGCTTGGCCTAAGGCCCATTGGGCCTGTAATCATGACCCAAACACCTTGGTCCATAACCTGGGCCCTGCCCAGTCAGCTACATCACGGACGGGAACGTGACTGCTCAGGGTGCACATCTCAATTACTCGGTATAGCCTTGAGGAATATCACTGCCGAACAGCTCTTTTGAGGTGGGAACTAGTTCCAATGCCACTCTTGCCACTTCCACTCCCAACTAAACACCTACTTAGGGGTAATGACATTGGACCTTTATTCCCACTGACAATCAGGAATAATCATGACTTCCTCACTCATCTTGAGCTATAAATAGAAGGAGAGTGTGAGGAAGAAGGGGGAGGAAGGGAGTTGCTGTTAGGAAGGAGAGTAACACGAGAAAAATGAGAGTACTCAGTGAAACCAGGGTGTGCATTTGGGTCTCCGAATCAGGAATTACCCATTGTAGGAAATCCAAAACCCACAATACAGATAGGTTGTGAACCCAAGCATTAAACTAGCCCATTGACTTTATTTTGGGTACGCACGACTTGCATCTACGGTTCTTGCAAAATAACTTATCGACTCAACTGTTTTGTAAAATATTGTGAAAATTGTTACATCCAAAAGACTTAGGCTGAGTGGTCACCAAACCCAATCCAACTCAATCTTGAACACCCATATTACTCAAGTTAGCTAAGCTGGTTGGTTCCAATTCAACATGAACTCGAAAAAAATATAAAATCATTGAAAAATAATAGTTTTAACCAAGTTTGACCAATGTTGTTGAGTTTCTTGATAAAATGGATTGAGATTTGTTGCATCGTCTTTTAAAGGTTGAGATTGATAGTTTAAAAAGTTTGTTTAAAATATTAACTCTTGGATCAATTATATATATATATATATATATATATATATATATATATAAATGTTTTTTCTAACATTTTGCATTGTTAAAAATTTTCCTTTTACATCCAAATCCAATAAAATTTTCCTAGATTCACAATTAAATATGGACCATATAATGTGCACAATTGGGTTGTATTTGTGGGTGAGTTTTTCTCTTTTTTTACCAAACACCCATTTGAGAATTAAAAATTTCTTACACTTTAATTGGAAAGAGAGAAAGGAATGGAATGCAAATAATTATTTTGAATATTCATTTCATTCATTTGTTTGGGAATTTTAATAGATTGAATGAAAAAAAAAGAAAAAGACCTTGTAGCTGAATTGACACCTCCCCATGTATAAAGTGCTTGAGGGTCTAAGGGGGAAAAATGTTCGAATTGCGAGTTTAGCAGCATGTTGTAATTATTTTTTTTTTTTAAAAGGTGGGAAAAAATGGAATGAATAACACTCATTTTTTCATTTTTCGTTGAAACCTCAAAATTTCATTTCCCCTCCAAGTTAAGAGGAATCAGGGAAAATGTAATTAGATTTAATTAAATTTATACTTAAACTCCCAAAACACCCCAACATATTCAACACTTTATTTAATAATAGGGGATATAAAAATACTTTCATTCATCCTAATATTACTCCAAAAACAATTACATTTAATTCTTCTATTTTTAAAGTATCTAAACAAAATTACATAATTCCATGTTATTCATTTATCTTCATTTTTATGTACTCCCGAATGAAACCTTAAACATTTGACCCGCATCCATCATAATCACCTCATGAGAAGATTCAAAACCACCCATGACCTTTCGGGTCGGTTCGGACGTATCCGCTTATGCGGGTCGTTGAACACTGGACTAGATAGTAGATACTGTGGAGTATACTGGACCATCTGATATTTGGGCGTTACCGTTAACCAAAAAAATGCAACATAACAAGTAATAACCACAAGAAGAATAAGAAGAAGAAGAAGAAGCAGCAAAAGTAAAGTATAATGAGCGCATGCATTTGTTGTTGTAGTATAATTCGGCCCTCACCTCTAAGTCACGACCCCAATTATCCATGGTCTCCTCCACCATCCAATTCAAACCCTTATCGCCCAAATTTCCCCCTCACACTAAAAAACGATTCGAACTACCACCACCACCACCACCACCACAATCTCAATATTTATTCTTCTTCTTCGCGGTTCATCGCTAGAAGTCTCCAGCAGCAAGGGCTTGGAGTCGGAGTCGATTCCACTGATAGCAGTTTAGCTCTGAAAAGCGCAGTGATCGATGAGGAGGTACAAGTAGAAGTAGAAGTAGAAGTAGAAGAAGAAGAGGTTCATGGACCTGTAATCAATGGAGTTGCAGACACTAAATCCCAAACTCCGTCGGCGACTAAAACTAAAAAGAAGAAAGAGGAGGACGATGATGACAGTTTTGAGAATAGGTTTAAGCTACGAAACGGCAGGGAGGTTCGTTTCTTTTAACCATCTCTTTTCTTTTGTATGGATAATTTTGCAAATGCAAGAGATGAATCTGTGGCTTTTGATTTTTTTTTTTTTGGCCAACATTAATATTTGTTTCAAAATAATGCTTTGTGACTCTTGCATTTTGGATTGGTTTGTTATCTTAGGAACTTGTGTGACCAATACAGAGGTTGTCTTGAGTTTTGACCTATTTGTGTGTGTGTGTGTGGAGTCATGTGAAAGATTTGCACAGAAAGAGAGAGAGAGAGAGAGGAGAGGAGAGAGAAGAAAAAAGGATACGTGCTCTTTTGAGTGTGTAAACTCTTTTTAATCTCTCTGAATTTATTCTTTGCTACTGTTGCTACCCATGGATGTAGGCTATCATTGAAATTTATCGATATTGTTAAATTATCGATTCTCCCAAAAGCTTAAGCTATTAGGAAATGTTAAATTTAATCAGTTAACCACATAATTCTAACCCTTTCCCTCACGTGTGGGCTCAAAATTCCTTAGGTAGAGTAGAGGAGACATTGATTGAACTTAGGACCTCCTACTTTGATACCATGTTAAATTACCTATTCTATTTTTCTCAAAAGTTTAAGCTATAGAGAAATGGTAAATTAAATCATTTAACCACATAATTCTAACACCTACTGCCCATGGACGTAGGCGATTGCTGAATCATATAAATTCTTGGTGTTATCTTGCTTGTGATTGCTCTTTCTCTTCTTTTCCTCTAGTTTTTCCCCACTAATTTTTTGTTGGTGACATCTTTCACAAGCCCATACTAGTGTTCATTGTCAGCCTTGTGCAGGAGGGCTTTCCAGAAACCCTTTCACGCAACATGTTTGGCTGTATGGACAAATATTTTTAGGCTAAATTAATAGTATAGAGTAATATTAGTGTAAAATTCTTTTGATTCAGTATTGGTAAGTTCGAACTTGCTTATTTTAGCTTCTTTTCTTTGGTAAAAAGCTCTAGTTGAAGAAGAGTTATTTTTTAAAAGAGAGGTAATTGGACTATTCATGTTTTCAGGTTTTTGAAGAAAAGGCCTACATTGTTGGTGTTGAGCGCAAAGGTGATATAGAGGATTCTTTTGGTGTAGAAGAATCACTTAAGGAATTGGCTCAGTTGGCTGACACTGCTGGGGTTTTGGTTGTTGGTTCCACGCATCAAAAGTGAGTAGTCCCTGATATGTCGCTGGTTCTTCTTACCTAGGATATTTTTAGAAAGTTTACATATCATATGGTCCATCCTAGTATTTTCTACTTGTGTAGTTAAATGATGTGTCAATTGGAAAATGTTTGTCTTTGTTGAAGTACTATGGGATGAACCAACTTAGCTGTTTTATTGCATTGGAGACCACCTATGACCAGCTTTTGGTACCAGGGGCAATGGTGGCAAAGCAATGATTAGGTGATAACCTTGGGAAACTAGGCAACAGACAATTGTTTCCTTTAGGATAAACCTCGATAAAAGTTGGCAGTCCTTGACACTTGGCAACTTCGACATATTGCTTTGGTGCTTTCATTATTTTAGCTTACCCAAAATTTCTCTTTCTGGAGAGTGTAGAAATTCGTTCATCCTCTATATTCAGTGATTTTTTTTGATAAGTAAGAAGAAAATATTATTAATAAGGGAAAAGCATTAAAATACACAGGGTTCACGGTAGTGAACAAAAAGACACAAACAGCCACTAAGAAAAACTAAGAAAAGCTAATAGACGAAAGGAATTCCATAATGGTAAAACAATCCGAAAAACCCCAACACTGAGACCAATCGAAGAGGGTCCGTTGGCACAAATCTACTAACTGAACCACAGTTTTCCCCTTATTCTCAAAAGAATGCCGATTCCGTTTAGTCCAAATATTCCACATTAAACAGCCTGGAACTAGATTCCAATTATCAGAGCTATGCTTCCCAATCCAATGGTACCAACAAAATAATAAGTCCGCTACTGAACTTGGCATGACCCACTCGATCCCAAACAACCGAAGCATATGAGTCCACAAAGAATGAGCTATCAGACAGAAAAGTAATAGGTGATCCATAGATTCCTCATTACAACAGCACATACAACAACGATTCACCAAGAGGTGACCACGAAGCATAAGGTTATCCAAGATAAGGATTTGACCATGAGCTGCTGTCCACATAAAAAATGCCACCCTTTTAGGAACCTTGACTTTCCAAATGCCCTTCCAAGGGAAAGTGGAAGGAGTTGCATTTCGAATCTTATGATAGAAAGACCGAGTGTCAAACTTCCCATTTCCATTAAGAGCCCAACGAAGCCTGTCACCCCCATTACCCCTAGGGATCCGGGTTTGGATGAAATGAAGTAGGGAATAAGAAGCCGCTAACTCCCAATCATTGAAATCCCTAAAAAAGCTTAAACTCCACACTCTGTCGTTATCACCCACTAAAGGGCTTAATACTTCAGAAACATAAGCTTCTTTATTAGCAGAACACAAATATAACTGGGGATAAAGAATTTTAAGAGGGACATCTCTAGTCCATTTGTCATGCCAAAAAAGAATACGGGAACATCTGATTTTGAGCATGTTGTCCTTTTGAAAATATAGTGCATGTCTTGTAAATATGTAGTGTATTTATGTTCACCTACACAGGACATTCTGAATACATCTGATTTTCTTATACAGTCTACTAAACCTACTAAGCAAATACATAACTACAAAGGTATATTTCTTGCATTCTGTCTCTCTCTCTCTTATGTCCTTGTTAGGAATCAACAGAGTAGAAAACAATGAAAAAGGAAAATATTGAAAAGAGAAAATTTATTCGAATGTTATACACCGACTGAGATTATATTGCAATAACCTTAAGCACTTGTTTTGGTTCTTTTCACCTAGGGGGCGATTGCTAGGCTTCAGACAACATCAAACCCATTTCTTCCAACATATTCTATATGTTGCATTACTATGCTTGTGTCTGTGCTTAGTGTCATAGATTTTGTTCACAGCCAGTCCCAAGCCTGTGAAAGGGGGAGGGTTGTGGTCAGTCGACGGCTAGCGTAAAATTTAGTCACTTTTTTGTGAATCTATATGCTATAGATACTCGTTGTACATGTGGCCAATCTTGACTAATCTGTTGAGGATTCATGGCTAACCCCAAAAAATTTGGGACTAAAGCTTTGTTGTTGTATTCAATATATCACATATTTATTGGTTCTAAGCTTCTATCATTTTGTGCCTTTGTACAAACTTAGAACATAAATGTTCTAGCTTGTTTAACACACTCAATGTGAAGTTTAGGATTTTTTTCAATGTTCTTTTGGCATTTAGCTGGACAGTTATAATTTTTGTATGCTTTTGAAATCATGACACATCAGCAATCTATGTCCATGGATTCATATGTTATTCTTTTTAAGGAATTCTTCAACTTTTGGCATCTTAGCTTCAATTGCTTAATCTACTACATGCTGCAGACTAGCTTCCCCGAACCCAAGGACATATATTGGTTCTGGCAAGGTTGCGGAGATAAAGAGTGCAATCCATGGACTTGGTGTTGAGACTGTAATATTCGATGATGAGCTTTCAGCTGGGTGAGATTCCCAACTTAATGGTTATTGTGTCTAAAGATATGCTTCCTGTTCAAATTGGTTTTCATAAATGACACTATTTAGCCTTTGCAACACTTGCTCTTCCCAGTTTTCTCACTCTTTTTTGCTCTTTTTTTGTTTTTGTTTTTTTTTTTGTTATTATTATTTTTTGTTTACTACTATGAACCTGCCATGCCAGGATTCCTGCCAATGGAAGTTTCAGTTTTTAACTATATTCTAGTTTTCTGTATTTAAGCTTTTAGTTTGGGTCATATTAAGATTTCTGCTGTTTTGAACTTATTGTATTGTATTTACATGCAAGTGCAGTTATATTTCTTTATTTTTTTCAGTTTTAAATAGCAAAAAACTGAAAAAGTTGGTTCTCAGATTATATCTAAGACCTTGGTTATGTTATGAACTTTAAGTTTTGCCTTGCTGGAATTTACAAGGATTTGGAAAAAGGAAGAAAAAGGCTATAAGATGGTTTGTAGTGTTGTATGCCATGGAGTCAGTGTGAACCTAATATGTGCATTACATATGTTTAATGTTTAAATGTAAATTTCTTCTTCATTCAGATGGCATCATTATAGTCACCCCCCTTCATATAAACAATGATTATGATACAAAGATTATCTCTGTCCATGTTGTTGATAATGACATTGTGTTATTCTGATTTTCTCAAGCAGATACATAAATTCTTCGTTATGCACAATTGAATCTTAAAATATGTTTTCATTTCACTGTTATAATTTTAGGCAATTACGCAATTTGGAGAAGGCTTTTGGAGGAGATGTTAGGGTTTGTGACCGCACTGCTCTCATCCTGGATATATTTAATCAGCGGGCAGCAACACATGAAGCAGCTTTGCAGGCAAATTTATTATAATTCTTTTAGTTAATTTTGTGATATATTATTGGAAAGACCCCAAATTCTTTTAGTGCTTTTGGTATAGTTTGAGGCCTTACCACCTACATGGGAGCAGATGTTTATCTTCCAATGAGACTGAATACCTCTTCATCTACTAATGAATAGCAAAAGGAAGAAGATCTGTATAGTTCACACTGACAACTGAAACGTCTTTCCAGGTTTCATTGGCACAAATGGAATACCAGTTACCGCGATTAACAAAAATGTGGACTCACCTTGAGCGACAAGCAGGAGGCAAGGTGAAGGGTATGGGTGAGAAGCAGATTGAAGTGGATAAGCGTATCTTACGTACTCAAGTGAGTGACCTTTCTTGACAGGTTTTAATAGAATATAAATGTTTCTGTACCTGGAAAAATGATCAAGACGTATCTTTATGTGGTTCCCTTCTCACAAAACTTGTAGGCTATAAGCTTTTAATTTCTCTTAGCAGGAAAGAAAAAAAAATTCTAATCATTGCGGTTGTCTCTGTCAGAAGCTTTTTTTTTAATGCTTTTCTTATCTTTAGAAATTGAATTTGGTTGTAAACACATTCCTAATTCCAGATTGGAGTTCTCAAAAAAGAGCTTGAATCTGTTAGGAAACATCGAAAGCAGTACCGGAACCGGCGTACATCTGTACCTGTCCCAGTAGTTTCTTTGGTAAGTAGATACATGGCTTTCAAAGCTATTAGGGCACTTGTTCATTTCAGTTTATAATATAAGTAGACATTAATGACATTTTAGGTTGGGTACACAAATGCTGGAAAAAGTACACTTCTAAATCGATTGACTGGAGCTAATGTACTTGCTGAGGATCGGTTATTTGCTACCCTTGATCCAACTACAAGAAGGGTTCAGGTCAGTCAACATAATCAGGGAAAACTCTTGCCATAGCATTTTTATGCAACCAGGATTACATTATCAGGAAGGAGATGGTCAAATTAGAGAAAAATATTATTTATAATTGGGAGGGGGGTGATCAATATATTTTAACAAAAATTTTCATTGAATGTAAGGAAAACTTGGAGCCTTTCAAGAAGTTTGGGGGGCCATGACCCCAGAAATTCCAACATAGTATTACCCCTGTATGCAACTATGTAGTCAGAGATGATGGTTCTTTCCATGTGGCAACAAGTAGTTTCAGTTTTTTAAACTGTTTCATTGATATGTTGCATATTTTTCTATTCTTCAATTGGCAACAAAGCACTTTTAGGACTTTTGATTTAGATTCTGGACTTTATGTAATCGAACTGGGATCTTTGATTAGGATTCACCGTATAAATGTTGGGAGCTTGCAAATGAGTTTGAATAGCTTGACTTTCAGTGTGCAAGCACTATGTAGAATTATTTGAGATGCTTATGTTTTCTGCATTAGAAACTTACAGTTGCCGATGGTAATTGGTAACGTTAGACATTTTCTGTCTTTCTGTCCAGATGAAGAATGGGAAGGAGTTTCTTCTCACAGATACTGTTGGTTTCATCCAAAAGTTACCAACTATGCTGGTGAGATCCTCCTCAATCTATTGATTATTCTACCACTATCATTTCTCTCTCATGTCTTATATTAAGTGGCTGCTGGTACTCCTTATGTTTTGTCTTGAATCAAGTTTAAATTCGCATCATTACTAAAAAAGAGGTTTCAGAGAATTTTGATTATTATATGGAGTGAAGCCCAACAAATCTTTTCTCTTCTCTCCAACAACTACTTCCTGCAGGTTGCAGCCTTCAGAGCTACATTGGAGGAGATAGCAGAGTCATCTCTTTTGGTACATGTGGTGGACATCAGGTAGAATATGGTAAATGTGTTGACAAGATATTGCTGGATAAAATTAGTCTTATAACTCATTGCTATGAACCTCAGTCATCCTCTAGCAAAGCAACAGATAGAAGCTGTGGAGAAGGTTTTGTCAGAACTAGATGTGTCATCAATTCCAAAGTTGATGGTCTGGAATAAGGTAAAGAGGGAGTTACAAAAAAATAAAGTTAAACAACCAACTGACTTTCTGTTTTTCCGCTTTGTATATGTGAATCTTCATAGTTATTGGGCTTTCTCTGTAGACCTTTCTTTAGTGCTGTTCTCTTGTCAAAATCCAAATGATGACTTGTTTTCTGTTCCATAAACCTTTCTCATATCATGTTTTCTGGTTAAAATTTGTACTGATACCTATTTCAATTATATATGAGTAATGTTAGGGACACACCCATTTCCACACCCAAATACACACTCTGCTTGTGTGTCAACTCTTGATTGGATTTCCGCATCTTCAAGTACATGTGAAAGTGATGAAATCCAATCAAAAGTTGACAAACAAGCAGGGTGTGGGAAGGGATGTGTCCCTAGCATTACTCATTACATATTCTCTATTTTCTCTTTTATTTTACTATTATTAAATTGAGGATATATTAGCAAGTAGACAACCAGCTTTCTCATATAAATTAATATTTATCTGCACACACTATTGTACTTCTTCTATGAAATCAAAAGTAATGTTTTTGTGATCTATCAAATTTATCATTTGTATCAATGTTGCTAAAAGCGCCAAGTGCATGTAAGTGCAAAACCCTCATGGAACCTAAGCACAAACATGTGTCTGATTTTAAGTAAAGCACTCATTTTTTAAATATAACATATAATAACCTCTAATAAAAGATTCATAGTAAAAAAATCATTAACCAAAATAGTAATATATTTTGCCTTTTAGTTAATATGTATAGTGCAATTGCACAAAGTTTGTAAGGTCTGTAAGTTATAACAAAATTCTTCTAATTTTATGTAGTAAATTTGAAAACAATTATCAACGGACAATATGATAATAATCTAATAATAAAAAATTAATTTTTTTTTTTGTATAATCCTCATGTGCTTTACAAAAATAGTTTACTGTGATAACTAAGATCAAATGAAGTATATGGTTCAATCAAAATATATCCAAAGAGTGAAGACCAAAAAGCACAAGAATAGTAAATTATCCTTATTCATGTCTTTTGATATACACACACATTGTGTGTGTGTAATACAACACCTTAAGCATGGTGTTTTTACTTTTTACAATAAATCAATGGTCCCATCATTTCCTTCGAGCAATTAATTTTAATGATTCATATATTTTTTAGCAAAAAAATAAAAAAGCATGCCTAGGCGTGCTTTGTTTTAAGCAAGCAGCTTTGAGCTTTAAGCAAACTTTTTAGCAAAACTGATTTGTATGCATAATGTCTGTCCTTACAAGCCATGAAGTGCTTGCATATATAAGGTTAGTTTGGATTCACGTCCGGCGTTTGCGTTTGGGGCGTTTTGTTTTTTGTTTTTTTTTTATTTTTTTATTTTTTAAACCAGCGTGTTATGCACTGTTCATTGGCCATGAACAGTGAATTTTTTTAAACCAGCGTGTTATGCACTGTTCGTTGGCCATGAACAGTGAATTTAGGCCAATGAACAGTGCCAAACAGTAATAAACAGAAAAAAAATTATTTTTTATTGTTTTCAGTTTTCAGTTTTTAGCAAAATAAGTTGTATCCAAATGCACACATAGTTTATGATTAATGTGAAGCTTTAGGTGAGTTTCTTGATTTGCTATTTGATTGACAAGTCTTAGATTCCATTCTTTGCTACATGGGCTTATAGGTAATGTTGATGGTAGCCTGACTTTCGCAGCTGCTTGTGGCAGGTTGATAGGGTTAGCAATCCCCAAAAAATAAAGTTGGAAGCGGAGAAGAGAGAAGATGTTGTCTGCATATCTGCTATGAATGGTGAAGGGCTACATGAATTCTGTGATGTGGTTCAGGAAAAATTGAAGGTAGTGAATTGACAGCAGTATTTCTAGTTTCCTCAAAAGTAGTTAGTTTTTCTTATTCCCGATAGTTGATACACAGAGTGGAGTCTGTGTTGTGCTTACAAAATTATAATAATAAAATTAAACAAATCCAATGCATGACAGGATTCTATGGTATGGGTGGAAGCTTTAATCCCATTCGACAAAGGAGAGCTCCTGAGTACCATTCATCAGGTTGGAATGGTAGAGAGAACTGTAAGTATTTGCGGGATCTTGAACTTATTTATTTTTGTGGTAGTTTTACCCCTTATCTGTCTTTGTTCCCTGTCTTACAAGTTTCTTGCTAATAATTCCATCGAATCTTAGTAACCCTCCCCCAACCTCCCACCTATCATTCTCTCTCTTCATTTCTGCATTTAGCATTCTTGGATCCTCAAGTGTTATTTTGATCAAGGGACGGTCTGCAAGCTTTTTTACATTTCTCATCTTTAGTAATTTATATAGTCATTTTTTCTGCATCTCAAGGATCCTTTAGATAGCATCTTGACTTTGCTCTTCTAGCTTTTGAAGCAAAAAAAAGCAAAGGGAAAAAAGAAATTGTGTTTGCTAACAAATTGGGTTGTAAATACTCTGAAAAAGTAAAACTACAATAATGACGCCTTTTGGCTTAAGCATAAAATTCTTGCTTTAAGAAAAAAGAGTTCCTTTATCCTTGTACCACTACTACCATCAGCAACTTATTGCCACTGCCTCATCCAACACTGAAACATGCAATGACGACTGCCATTTTTGTGGGGGCCAGGGTGGGGGGATGCAGCTTCAAATAGAGGACAATATATACAATTAGGGACCTTGGTAGATTTAGGAAAGAAATTTTAGTTGTATGCACACTTGACTGAACAGAATAGTAAAGGCAAAATGAGCAATAATTAATTGTTGGTTTTGTGTTCCAACTTCTATGGATGGATCAACTATTCCCATATTTATTAACACAATATCATTTATTGTTATTACTTGTTATTTATAATTTTTGCCCTTCAAATTTTGTAGGAATATAAAGAAAATGGGACATTAGTCAAGGCGTATGTTCCCCTGCGGTTTGCAAGGCTGCTCACACCGATGAGGCAACTGTTTATATCGTAGCCTCCAGCATGTATATACTTCTTTACTTTTCCTGAACATTGATATCTTATATACTTCCATCTGAGGAGCAATAATAGTTTTGTTGTCGCAGAGGGGAGAGAGAGTGAAGGAGAGTTTGAATTTAGTCTGTATAGCGGTTCTTGTATCATATTCCTATCTGTCGATAGATCTGTATGTAGAGTTGCTAGCATTTGTTTTCTTTTGTAAGTGTAAGAAACAAAACTAGCACAGTTCCAGTTTTTCCTGTTAATGGAGTTTATTTGGAAAATGAGTGTGAAATGTAGCATATTTTTTAATTATTTTTCTCCCCAAAAAAGCAGCGTTGGCAAGATAGAGAGAACCAAACAAAAGGTCATCTAGCAAAAGGTTAAACCATTCTTGACTCTTGATTGTAAGAATTCCAATTAGAGCAAAGTAATGTCTTGAATTATTCTGGGTTAAAATTTGTTTTCATATGTACAGCTGTCTAAGTATTTACTTCTTTTTTGTCAATGAGTACTCGTTTGTTTATCCTAAAGAAAGAGAGGAATATCAGTTCAAGTAAATAAACTAATATGGTGTTTAGTAACCATTTTAAGCTATAAAGGTTGATGAAAGAAAGATTCCACAAGGGGCACAATAATGTAGAAGGCAGATCCATCCAAATTTGTCCTTGGGAGCAGGTAATACCAGAAACACTGTCAAAACCAAATCCCTCTCTCTCAGATACAAAAGAGTGACATAACTCTTGAGGTTTGCAATTAGACTTGGTCATCCCTTGGCATCTATATTAGGTGAGAGTATTTGGTAGGGAAAGTGGTTGATTTGTTCTCTTGAGCTCTATATAAATGCAAGCAAAGGCTAGGCAATCTCTAAAAGGTGAAGCTATAATTTGAGTAATCAATGGAACTCTTCAAAGTTACTCTTAGTCTCATAGTAATAGCTTCCCTCTCAGCCACTCTCTCCTCGGCTCACCCAGGCTTCAATTTTGGCTGGGGTGGTCATGGTGGAAGTAGTGGATGGTCTTTTAGCCTTTTCCCTGAATTTTATCAGTTCTCTTGTCCCCAAGCCAATGACATTGTGATGTCTGTGTTGGAGAGGGCCATTGCCAATGAGCCCAGAATGGCTGCTTCTTTGCTTAGGCTTCACTTCCATGACTGCTTTGTCCAGGTTATAGAATTTACTCCATTGGCTCCAAAAGCATAAACATATAAAATATGAGTGATGCTAGGCATACAAACGTTTATTTTGCGTATTTTTGAGTGGTTAAATTGTTATTGGTGCGGCTTCGTATTTTGAGTGGTTAAAGTTTTATTGGTGCAAAATCGTTTTCTTGCGTCCAAAAAAAAATTATGAATATTTTTTTTGTAATTAGATTTATTAATAAATACTATAGAAGAATGAAAGTTTCTCCCTTTTTTTTTTTTTTTTTGGGTTTAAAGTATAACAAATCATTTAAAAGTTACAACCCTTTGTGCTTGTTATCACTTGCATAAAATGGTCCAACTATCTAATGTTGCAGGGTTGTGATGCCTCAGTATTATTGGATGATAGTGCCACAATAGTTAGTGAAAAGAATTCTGGGCCAAACAAAAATTCTCTTAGAGGTTTTGAAGTGATTGATGAGATCAAGGCCAAGTTGGAAGAAGCGTGTCCTCAAACTGTCTCTTGTGCAGACATTCTCGCCCTTGCTGCTCGTGGCTCCACCGTATTAGTAAGCCAAAACCAAATTTCGTCCCTACTTTGTTTCCCTTTTTGTTCTATTATTTATTTATTTATTAATGTTATTAATGTGATGCCAATCATATTCATAGTCTCATTAATTTGTAAGTTTTTATAGTAAAATCGATAGTATTTTAGCATTATTTTGTTTAAACATGTCCTTAGAAGGACATTTTTATTTATTTTATTTATTTTTTTATTTATAGCAAAAAAGATAGAAGACTTTATTTTTTATACAAAATCATGTTATACAATGGAAAAGAGAAAAGAAGGGCATTTTTCTAACCAAACAATGACTCTTCTTTCTCTTTTGCAACACTAGCTAAGGCTAGAGAAGCTCGATTACATTGTAAAGGTATGCTAACCAAAAAAAAAAAAAAAAAAAATCAAAAGGTTTATCTTTACTAAAATAAGTTCTAATGGCCTTCTGAATTGGTGCTCTTTAAGGATTTTTTTTTTCATCAACCAGTTTGCTAAGTTTATTGGGTGTGATGAAATAGAGCAGTGGACCGAATTGGGAGCTACCATTGGGAAGAAGGGACTCAAAGACAGCAAGCTTAACTACCTCAAACACTAATATTCCCCCACCAAACTCTACTCTCCAAAACCTTGTAACATTGTTCAAGCGTCAAGGACTCGATGAAGTTGATCTTGTTGCACTCTCAGGTAAATTTGGCCTTTCAAATGTAACACACTAACATCTATCATGATAAATTATCAATTGTTTCAAAAACTTAATCATTTAACGATTACTCAGCTTTCACATTTTTTTTTCGCTGTTGCTAAGTACACATTGCCTATTATCACATTGCAGGGGGGCATACAATTGGTATGGCAAGGTGTGTGACATTCAAGCAAAGGCTCTACAACCAAAATGGAAACAATCAACCTGATCAAACTCTTGACAAGGGCTACTACTATAATTTGAAATCAGTTTGTCCTAAATCAGATGGTGACAATAACATCTCTCCCTTGGACTTTGCCTCCCCAGCAAAATTCGACAACACATATTTCAAGCTCATCCTGTGGGGAAAAGGGCTCCTCACTTCAGATGAAGTGCTTTTCACAGGAAGTGCTGGGACTACTATGCAATTGGTTAAGAGATATGCTGAGGATGAGAGCCTATTCTTCGACCAGTTTGCTAAGTCTATGGTCAAGATGGGAAACATAAGCCCTCTCACTGGTTTTAAGGGTGAAGTTAGGAAGAACTGTCGCCAAGTTGATTGAGCAACTAATTATCTACTTAAACAGTTAAACTGTTTGATTAATAATGCCTTTATGTAGTGTTGATTGACATCCGGTTCTGGTGAAGCTATGTGATGTTTGATTATTGTTTGTAATGTAAGCGAGAGCTTTTTAGTAGTACCACTTTTTTTAGAAGATTTTTTTTTTTGCGTGTCCGCATATATATAACCTCGATATTAATCACTTTGCAAAGTAAATGCCTTCCAACTTATTTGATAAGGCTCCTCATCCCCACCCACCCTGTATCTAATATCCGCAAGAAAAACGAAGACCATCTCAAGGAGAGAGAGAGAGAGAGAGAGAGAGCACTGAAGTGATATAAACACGTTAACATCCGAAAAACTAACAAAGAAAATGGCAAACAAAATCAGAGAGAATGGGAGGGTTTTAAATGGGAAATGGACATTAACACTAACGAAATCTTTTACAATTTCAAATTTTGTAAAGCATGTTGTTTCACCAAAATTTGAATTTTAACGAGTACAAATGTATTTTGGTGTTTATGTTTATTTATTTTAGCCTGATATATGTTGATTTTTTACTATTTTAATATTTAGGAAACTCTTAAAAAATGCCTATACAATGATATGCTCAAATTGTTTTGAGATGTTGATTTTTACGTAATAGAAATTATCTTTTCTTAAGTCTTTACTCTGTAGTCTCCCTCTATTAAACATTTTTTTTTTGAGGAAAAAACAAACATATGACATATTTATGATGTCGTGAAATTAAATACAAAATGTAATAAAATTTATTTAAATGAGAACTTCTACATGTATGACATTCCTTGAGGCATATTGTAAAGATGTGAAACTTCACCTGTTTTCAAATGGTTTTATCTTTCCGCCGAATGAATATATATAGAATTTTTGTTAAACTATTTCTTGCATTGCAGTATTACTGACTAGTTTTTGCTCAAAAGTTGATAGTTTAGGTGGTGTTTGGTTCTAAAAATTGTGTATTCACTTTTTATTTTCACATTTTTGTATTTATTTTTAGAATTTAAATATAGAAAAAAGGACCAGTTTTCACATTTGTGTTTGTTTGAGGACCTATTTTGAATACAAAATTCGAGTACAATATATACCCTTACTTGGTTTGGCACTTGTTCCCTATTTTAGGAAGAAAACACCTTTTTTTTTTTTTTTTCACTTGAGTAGAACAGAGTAGTTGGTGGGTTCCAGCTATTTTCAACAATATAATAAAAATGTCACTATATCCGTTCTCATTGAAAATGAAAATGGCCAAAACGTGCATTCATTTTTAGTATTCAAATCCACTTTTTTGGATATTAAAAATGAAAATTGAGAACAAATCTCAAAACTAAACCAATTTTTAAGTGATGAGTCTCACAAAAAAACTATAAAAAAAACTAAAAATAAATTAGCTAATTTATAGCCAACTGTTTGACTTCGCAATAATAATGGCATAAAAACAAAAGTCTCTCTCTCAAACTGATAGCCCACCTCATATTTTCCTACTATCTGCGGACCCACCAACACTCCCACTCGTCTCAATGTTCACTAAGATGGTCACATGGATGCACATTATCCTCTTATGTTTCCATCTTCTCTCCCCTTTTATCTATCTCCTCAAAGACTCCGATTTTATTTAGTATCTTTTACCACTTTCGCCCAGAAGAGCTCAACTGGTAAGCCCCCAACTTGCACCATAAATGGGAATATGGTGAACTAGTCATCATCCAACTACATACTACATACCCTTCTCCCATTGCAATAGTACTAGGACTTGGTTGTTGTAAAACCATGTATATCACTCAATGATGTGGGGAAAAATGGTTGTTTAGCCTTAATTTTTGAACTATGTAGTCAATCAGCTCCCTGTTCAAACTATGTAGCAAAATACCTTAGTTTTGGAACTCGATATGACTAATGTTGAGTTCAGATTGGAACTCGACATTAACAATTTCAAGTTCTATGTATATTTTTAAGTGGAATTTGACAAAATTCTCAAAAAGAATTAAGTGGCAAAATATGCATAAAAAGTTCCAAGCTCAAGTTCCAAAACATGGGTATTTTGCTATGTAGTTTGAAAATGGGGCTATTTTGTTCGGCTACATAGTTCAAAAAATTAAAGTTAAACTGTCATTTTTTCCAAAATGTGTACCATTATATGATATATCCCATTTTCAACATTAAACTTAAAACTGGTCCATATTGTCTCCCGCTTTTAGCATACAAATTTAGTACAATCTCATGGTGTTAAAGAGCAAACCTTTTGTTTAGAGGCTTCCATGCTAAAAACTTCCTAATAAGTCTATTCTCGCATTCTTCCATTTCTCTTTGCCGTATGGACACCGTGAACTTTTTAATTTCATTTTCTTTATCTTCAATCAACTATATTATTTGTAATTTCTCAAAAAAAATCTATATCCATCTCTGAGGATTTTGTCATTGATGCAGTACAAAATCTTGAGAGGGAGGAAAAACCCCTAGGCTAGCCAATGAGTTTTTTAGCTACTATCATCGTGTGTTATAGTAATATCTAAAAAGGAAAAAAGTGCATTAAATATGATATGAATGTGCATTAAATAAGGTAATAATTGATGAATGTGAGGTTATCACTAGTTCTGCACAAATAATTGTCACATGCAGTTTTGGTTGTAACGTGTTAGTGTAATTAAAAAAAAAAAAAAACAAATTAAAATACTAGAAGAAAATATAAGTACAGTGAAAATTTGTTTTATATCATAACACTAATAAAATATGTGACTCTAGTCTATGTTGATGCCTTGCGGCCGTTCGACCACCCATTGTGGCGACACTTGTGCAGGCCTGCGCATGCAGGCTCGAGAACTTGAGTGCTGTGAAGAAGGGGTAGACTGCTGGTGTGTGATTGGAAAATGAGTTAATTTTAATTGAGTTACCAAAGGTTAGTGAAGTCGCCACCAATCATTGGGTTTTTTCTAAGGGGTGATTGATCACCTGACTCTATTTGATTTTATTATCAATCTTAGGCTAAGAAAAAGGGCATTTTCCCTAATCTAATATGGATGGGTAAAAAATCTTGATTCTTGAGTTCGAAAGTCTGGTTACGTGTGGGGAAGGTGTTAGGCACCTCACAATGCCTGTCGGTAGATAGTCCTTTGTTTTGGTAGAATCTTAATTTAAGGACTTGACGATTAAAACCAAGCTATTGGCATTAGCTTTCAGGGCTTTAAACGGATTGGGCTTTGAGGTTTGGTTTCAGAAAGGGTGTGGTCTTGATCGATGCTTCCCTAGTGTGTTTGGGATTGGTGCTGAATTTCCACGATGAAAATCCGACAACATTTTGCCTTATTTTCGTGGCGAAAATCCGGTAACACTTCGCCTTAGGTGTGTCATAGCACACAAAACGCTATTCTCACAAAGCTTTTGCTATGAGAATACGGCAACAGAGGTGCCCTATTTTCATGGCGAAAATTCGGCAGAGTTTCACATTTGATGCGCTATGGTGCATCGGCAGGGTTTCACTCTTGTGTATATGGCATGTGCCAACATGCTTGTGCTAGGATGAGTTGCCAAGCCTGAGCCCTTCAAAGCATCAAGCATATTGATGCGTGTTGCTTACACGAGGAAACCGATGTCACTTAGGTGACGTAGATCAAGACAATCACACCGCAATGATCATGCCTACAATATAGCATAAGCATGCACCTACAACAACTGCCTTGGGCACATGCCCACACTACAAAGTCAAGAGCACTCATGACTAGAGAGGGTCGCTCACGTAGCCACGAAAGTCCATCATACAAAGTGCATGATCACCCACATACAAGCATATATATATATATATATATATATAGACACGCACATACATACATCATTGCACAATGCTATCACACAGAGCTAGAAAGTAAAGCAAACATTGCCAATGTTCCAAGGGTATGGTCTAGCAAGGTACAAGAAATGTAAACCAGACATTGCCATACCTATGGAACTTGGCCCAAGCAAAGTGCACGAAAGATAAAGGATACACAGAGAGGGAACCCTAATACATGATTCTTGGTAAAGGCTATGAGAAAGGGAGAGAGAAAACCACTTGGGGAGGCTAAGCCTTCTATGTGAGAGATCGGAAAAACTTGGGTGCTCTCAGAAAAGGGTGTAGGCAACGGCACCTTTCCTTTTCAGGATCATATGAGGTTGCCTCTTATTTTATAAGTAAAATAAGAAAATTTTACAAACTATAATATATCTTGAATACTATGCATTCCCATTAATTGAAAATAATTACATCATGGTAGAAAGAACTTTACATTGCTTTGATTCCTAGTTACAATCTAGTAAAAAAGAGGAAAATACAAAGCCTTGTTTCCTAGTTACAATCTACCCAAAATAAAATAATACACTAAATCTACCAACCTAATATTCTAATGTTCGGGGGCTAGGTTACAGGATGGGAACGTGTTAGGCACCCGCCCTACCCGGACAAAGTCTAGTTTTCTAGACTTTAAATGACCTTTTAAATACCCATTAAAAATGACATGCAAATTATTGTGTCAATATTCCTAGATCTAAAGTTGGTTAATATGCAAAATACTAGATTTGTTGTATTTATGCAGGGAGAAATCATATTTGAATTTTATTTAGAAAAAAGAGAAAGGTTTTTTTAAAAGAAGTTTCAAATTAAACAAAAATGATTTTTTTTTTTGATAAAAGATTCAAATTTGATTTTTTTTTTTTTATAGCAAGGAATGGATTTTAAAAAAAGAGTTCCCAAATCTGATTTCTTAATTAAAGAACAAAATGAATCTCCAAAAGGAAAATCCAAATCTGATTGTTTAATTAAGAAATAGAATGGTTTTCAAAAGATTTCAGATCTAATTTTTCAAAGTAAAAAAGAATGAATTTTTAGAATAAAATTTAGATCTGATTTATGGTTTTGGAAAACAAAGGAGATTTGAAAAATAATTTCAAATTTGATTTTTGGTTTAAGAAAACAATGGAGTTTGGAAAAAATAATTCAGATCTGATTTTTGGTTTAAGAAAACAATGGAGTTTTGAAAAAAAAAAATCAGATCCGATTTTGTTTTACATAAAGCAACAGATTTAGGATTTAATCATATGCATCACATAACTATATGAAAACAACACATATGTATAAACAAACATACATCATATAACCAAAAGAGAATCAAGGCAGACAAAAGGAAGAACATGTTAAGAGCATGGAGAATTGAATTAGTTATATGAACATGTAAATAAAGAGATGGAAACTTACCTGCGTGAACGAATTCCACAAGGAGAGAATTACTTTAGAAATCAAGGAGAATAAATTTTTTTAAAGATCTAAAATAAGAGCCACTTAAAAGAAAAAAAATTCCTAAAGCAAAGCTTCTAGAATTTTTTTAACATAAGGGGAGAGAGAGAGGGGTCAGAGAGAGGGTACTAATTTTTTATTTTAATTTCCTATTTGAAAGTTTTTAGACCCCTTAAAAACACAATTGGATTAACTTAGGTAATTAGCCAAGTTGTTACTTAGTCCAAATTCCAAATCTAGGTTATCACAATCAAACAATCATATCATGCAAAGCAGCGGAAAGATAAATAACACAATGATATGATCACCCAAGCAACCAAACCGGTAAAAACCTTGGGAAGATTTAACCTAGCTATCCTCAAGGTAAACCTGAATCCACTATGAAAGAATCGAAGTTGTTCAACAGGACTTAGACCGTTAACATCCTATTGCTACCCACCAGTAGAAACTTACTGACACGACCACGTGCAAGCTCCGAGACCACGGACTCCTTATTTCTTGGATTCTCCAGCAAGTACAAGCACACCCGCTTGTGTTTCTTTAAACTTCTATGGCAGCAACTGAATGATCATCAAGTTCTTGAATGAATCTCCTTCTTGCTAATCCTAAACTTGTGTAAAGGAAAGCTCCTCACAGATCTCACAAGAGATTTACACAAACAACAATATGAGCAACTCTAAAAGGTGGCTAGGGTTTGCCTTATATACCTAGGGCAAAAATACAAAACCCTAAACGTTTTAAATAAACTAGGGCTGAGTTGGAATTTTGTAGAAAACGCATTTTACCTGAATTTCGATTGATCGAGCCTAAGCTTCGATTGATTGAACCAGGCTGAATTGCACTTTTAATTCTACAACTTAAATCCAACTTTACATAAATGAGCCAAGTTTGAGCAAGTCTAAACACGACTAAACATCTTGTTTTGATCATGGTTTGCCAACAATACACATTAGAGTTCTAAATACATAAGATCCTAAGTCTTTAGAACCTAACAAACTCCCCCTTTGGCAATCTGTGACAAAATACAACTAAAAACTCAAAGTTTACAAAGAAAAGCCCTTTACATAAAAATGCTCATAAAAACAAATCCAATCCTAACTACTATCCATCAGTTGCAAGTGTAGACAGCAGCTCAATTGAATCAACCTGTATATTTCCTGAAACACTCAACAAAATGCATAACCGCATGTGTGACAGAAAAACAAAAACAGTAAATCAACAAATATGCAAACTAACTCTCTCTCTAAGTTAGATACATCAAAAACAATGTTAACTCCCCCTAAACATAACATTCTTGTATTTTCCACACATATTCCCACATTTCATCTAAATTAACTCCCCCTTTTTATCACGAATTGACAAAAATAACTCAAACAAAGAGTAACAAAGGTCAAGAGAAAATAGACAATCAAGGGAACACAAAAGAATTCAATTCTATAGTGATAGTTTTTAGACCCCTTAAAACACAATTGATTTAACTTAGGTAATTAGCCAAGTTGTTACTTAGTCTTATTTAACAAATCTAGGTTATCACAATCACAAAGATCATATCATGCAAAGCAACGGAAAGATAAATAACACAAGATATGATCACCCAGGAAACCAAACCGGTAAAAACCTGGGGAGGATTTGACCTAGATATCCTCAAGGTAAACTTGAATCCACTATCTTGAAAGAATCGAAGTTCATATAGTAAGACTTACAAGCCCCCACGCTCGACTTCTTATTGCTACCAACTAGTAGAACTTACTGACACAACCACGTGCAAGCTTCGAATCCATGGACTCCTTCTTTCTTGGATTCACCACCAGATACAAGCACACCCGCTTGTGTTTTCTTTAAGTTTCAATGGCAGCAACCGAGTTGATCATCAAGGTGTAGATAATATCTCCTCCTTGAAAACTCTAAGTTTGTGTAAAGGAAAGCTTCTCTAGATCTCACAAAAGATTTACACAAACAGCAATATGAGCAACACTAAAACGTGGCTAGGGTTTGCCTTTTATACTTAGGACAAATTAAAAAACCCTAAAATGTTTTAAACAACTAGGTCTGAGTTGGAAATTTGCAAAAAAAAACATTCTGCCCGAAATTCGATCGATCGAGCCTAAGCTTCGATCGATCGAGCCAGGCCGAAATGCACAATACTTTCTGCATTAGCTCGATTCCAACTTTACATAAAATAAACAACTTTGAGCTAGACTAAAACACTTCTAAACACATTGTTTTGATCATGGTTTGCCAACAATACACATTAGAATTCTAAATACATAAATACCTAAGTCTTTAGAACCTAACATATAGAAAATAGAGACAACTCTCCCTACGAAGAGCAACAACTCCCCCTATGAACAACAAGGGTTAAAAACAAGCTTCTCCCCCTATAAAAATAGGAAAAAACACAACAAGTTTTGGGAAAAACAGTTTCGGGGAAAATTTAGGAGGTGGGGAAAAGAAAGACACACACACCAAACTTAAAAACTAAGTTGAGGATACACATGAAGAAAAATATTCTCTCTTTCAATAAATGCAAACTTGACACTATATGACCCATAAACAGTTGCATGAGTAGAGAAAATATTTGCACATTGATTATCCATCATATCTCTTAAGAAAAAAAATTTCTGTAGAGCAATTTAATGCAGAAACTCTAGAAAAATCAAAATTTTGAAAAACAGAGCAATTTAATGTAGAAACTCCTCAAAGCATAATATTTCATGAACGAAATGCATAAGTATGAGATTAAAAGTTTTTCAAAAACACTAGAATTCAACCTAGATCTTCCAAAAATAAGTTTTTCAACCAATTTGTCTCCAAAAACTCAAACATTAAGCACATTTTGCATCAAAATCAAGGAACTTTTAATCTTGGATGACCACAATAAGATCACACACAATATAATGTACCAAGTTTAGCAAAGAGTAACTTGTGTAGTGTGTGCAACTAGCAAAAACTTGAAAAACATGTGAGGTGATATATAAATAGAAATCAATCACAATTTCTACAAAATTCATCACATAGAATTTGAAAGAGACTATCACCAAAAGAGTTACATCATATAACTCCTACATCTCCTAGAAAACAAGTTTGCAATCATGTAAGTTTTTTTATTTGCCTTATATTGTACACACCAATTTTTATTTGATCAGAAACTTATTAAAATAGCCAGGATAATGTACACACCAATTTTATTTGTTTGGTTTAACATTAAGTCCAATAATGTACACACAAATTTTAACATTTAGACCGAGGCTACACCTTATGTTCTTTTTGTGCATGTGCTACACTTTCTCGAGCACAAAATCTTACGATATGCACTAAGGTGTTCATGATTGGCTAGTAAACAGTGGTGAGATGGTTATTTATGCATTTCTCTAAAGGTTCAAGTCCGACAGTCAAAGACATGTGACTTCAAGATCAAGACAAAGTGATCAAAACCATAAACATCTTTCTCATGCAACATGCACTACAAAGTTTCAACTAGTAAAGTGCAATAAATAAGCTCATCAAAACTAAACAAGGTACATAAACTTGTTATGTAAAGATAATATGGTCAATTCTTGATTATAAATCCAAGATGTGAAATACAAAAATCTTTTTGGTTTTTAAAAAAGTTATGACAAAAAAACAAAAAACACACATTGTGCTAGACGATTAAAAATGCAATGCATGACGGTGCTTAACTAAGCTATAGAGGGTACACAAACAAGAAATATCAATTTCTTAATTAACCCTTGAGTACATGTACAAACTAATACATACTCATACAAAATCAAAAATAGCTTAGCACATATATAACACATTCTATCCAAGTTTCTCCACAATGTCAAGCATGTTCTAAATCAAGAGAGAGATATCATAATTCATGTAATCCTCAAGAAAAATAAAACAAGACTCAAAATAAAATATTTTTGGCTTTTTGAAAATTTTTCAATGTTTTTGGATTTTATTAATAAAAAACAACATAAAAAAAAAAAAACAAAAAAAAAACATGTCCACAAACAATTGAAAGAATTAAATCAGGGACAAGTAAACAACACTCACCTTAGAGAATCTTTTCTCACCCATTTAGCATGAGTCTTCAGCTTTGTAGGTGAAAATCCATAAGAGGCAGAGTGTATTTGAGGGACTACACCAATCTTTTGAGAAAGACTGAAATCCTGCAAATTCCTTTCACAAGCCAACAAGCTTAAATTTTTCAAAATAATATGAAACAATTTATATGGACTTATGGCAGGAGAAATATCATCACATATCCTAGATTGAAACACAGAATGCTTAAATTTCAATTTATGACAATTAGGACAAATGTGACTGGAGACACCACAAAAGTGACAAACAGGAACAAATTTAGGAACATCAGTATTTCTAACAACAAATCTAGTCTCAGATTTTGGTTTTTGCCTCAACAAAGAACAATTTGGTCTAATATGACCAACAACACCACAAAGGTGATAGGTAGGCACAAAAATAGATTTATTATGCTCTCTAACAGTAGGTTTAGACTTAGGTTTAGAAACTTCAGCGTTAACATCAGAACTTTTACCTTTGTCTAACCTAGCAAAATAAGCATTTTCTTTATTATTCCTCTTAAAAGGAGGGATATAACCTTTCTCAGTTTTAGGCTTAAGAGAAACAGAAACACTTCTGTTATTAGCAGTAGGCTTGGTACTAGTCAAATTTTCAATTTTAGCTTTAGATTTAACTAACTCTTGTTCCAAGCTTTTCATCTTCTCATCTTGAGAGGAAATTTAATTTCTCAAAAATTCATTATTTTTATTAGATTCATCTAATCTAACAACCAATTCCTCTTTTTCAAGATTAACCAATTTTAACTCTTCCTTGAATTTCTTGGCAATTTTCATAGATTTCAATAATTCCTTACGGAGAGTTTCATAGGCATCAATAAAATCAACAGAAACATGAGCAAAAACATGATCAGAAAGACACTTCAAATTTTCCATGACAACAGGGGTCAAGGATTAGCTCTTAGATCAAAAGATCTAAAACAAAAGAGCTACCTGCTCTGATATCACTTGAAAGTTTTTAGACCCCTTAAAAACACAATTAGATTAACCTAGTTAATTAGCCAAGTTATTACTTAGTCCAAATTCCAAATCTAGGTTATCACAATCAAACAATCATATCATGCAAAGCAGCGAAAAGATAAATAACACAATGATATGACCACCTAGGAAACCAAACCGGTAAAAACCTGGAGAGGATTTAACCTAGCTATCTTCAAGGTAAACTTGAATCCACTATGAAAGAATCGAAGTTGTTCAATAGGACTTAGACCACTAACATCCTATTGTTACCCACCAGTAGAAACTTACTGACACGACCACGTGCAAGCTTCGAGACCACAAACTCTTTCTTTCTTGGATTCTCCAGTAAGTACAAGTACACCCGCTTGTGTTTCTTTAAGCTTCTATGGCAGCAACTGAATGATCATCAAGTTCTTGAATGAATCTCCTTCTTGATAATCCTAAGCTTGTGTAAAGGAAAGCTCTTCACATATCTCACAAGAGATTTACACAAACAACAATATGAGCAACTCTAAAACGTGGCTAGAGTTTGCCTTATATACCTAGGGCAAAAATACAAAACCCTAAACGTTTTAAATAAACTAGGGCTGAGTTGGAATTCTGTAGAAAAAGCATTCTGCCCGAATTTTGATCTATCGAACTAGGCTGAATTGCACTTTTAATTCTGCAACAACTTAAATCCAACTTTACATAAATGAACCAACTTTGAGCAAGTCTAAACACGACTAAACATATTGTTTTGATCATGGTTTGCCAACAATACACATTAGAGTTCTAAATACATAAGATCCTAAGTCTTTAGAACCTAACACTATTTATAGAGTTTTGGTGCTTGGAAAATAATCTAGGTTTGATCAGATATGAATTAGGTTGAATTTTTATCCCTAAAAAATCGAATCGGATGTGCTTTGGCTTGATCTAATCATTTTTGGGCTAGGCCTTGGAGTTGTGAGTGCCGATTGGCACTCTCAAGTGCCAAGCCCAATCTCCTCTTTTGGTTCGAATTGGACTCTTTTTTAAGGGTTTTCTGAGTTGGGAATTGCACTTGGATGTATTTTCAACTTGTATTCCAAAATAAATCCCTTTTATTTTGATAATCAGGTCCTTAAAATAATAATTATCTGATAGATAAATATTCTAAAAAGACTTAATTATCAACAATTCCCTTGATATCTGATTATCCATTTTATTTTTATGCAACCAAGTTTACTGCTGATAAAATACAACAGTCAATCACATAAATTATTCAATTAATTTTAATTGTTGACCAATTAGAATTAATTTCAATTAATCACACGTGATCAGTTTCACCCACATACAATGCATACAGACCATGAAAACTTGATCTTGTGATATCTTTCAATTTGAAAGTCTAATTTGGGAATCGGGCATATCGTCACACCGTTAGAATCTCAAGATCATTTTTATGATATGTGATGAATGACTTAATGCATGAAATGCAACTATGATTTTTTGGGTACTTGAAATGGTCATTTCAGTCATCTTCCAAGATTAAATTATGGGTGCAAAATTGAGTGTCTATATCCTAATCTACTAAACATTACCCTTTTTGGCCTTGTGTCTTCTTGCTTGCATCCTTGTCATTTTTGCTCGCGCCTAGGGATTCGCACCCTCACTCCAAGCATCCTTGCTCCAAGCATGTACATGCAACAAATAAAGAAAGTAGCCAGCAAACAAGTAAAGGGGAGAAAAGAGGTAAAGGGAGCATGCAAAGAGACACATTAGCAAAGAGGGCCAAATGGGGGCCAACAAACATGTTAAGCACACGAAAGGGCAAGCAAACATGTTATCAAACAAAAGGGGGGGGGTGTCCTAGGAAGACAAATGTAGGTTTGGATAGTTCCATGAGATTGGAGTATGGATGACACACATGCCATCAAACAAAATTCCTAAAAGGGACTTGGGGTCTCGTGTATCAAAGATGGGTGTGAACCTGCACGAGATAGTAGGAATTAGGCTTGATGACACAAGCAAGCAAGGAATGATGCATGAACATGGAGGCAAGAATGTAAAAATGCAAAGAAAGGCAAATAGGTGGTTGTAGACATTGCATTTTTACGACTCGGGCCCCTGTTCCCCAATGATGCTGAATTTTAAGACCCAAGGTTGGTTTAGGGCCCAATCAGAAGTTAAATGACTTAGGAAGTGTTAAAATGAAAACTATAACTTTTAAGGAGCAAATAAATCAAATTTGAAAAATAAGACCAAAGGAAACCCTCACTATGCGCACGTAGGCTCGATCTTGCGCACGTAGGCTCGATCTTGCGCACGCATAGTGATTTCCAGAAACTTAAATAAGGCAAGTTTTTTGCATTTATGTTGAGGTTTGGAACGAATCCCACATCGTCTGGGAATTGTTCCAAACCCCTTTTTTCACACTATAAAAATCCTTACATGGTATATTTTCAAAACACACAGATATCTCACTGGAAAACACTAAGATTCACTAGAAATAGCGAATCAAAAAGAGAGTTTTTCACAAAACACTCTTAATATCTTGTAATTGCTAATGTATGTAGGGCTGGTAGTGTGTAAACTTTTTGGTTAGGTAGTTAGCATGGAAACACCTGCTAGTTTTTTTTTTTTTTTTTTTTTTTTTTTTTTTTTTTGTACCATTCCTATAATGAAATGAATACCCCTGTTCCTTGATGTTTGGAATGGCAGTGTGTTGGTGATGTGTTATGCAATGGTAAATATTTTTAAACCTACCTATTGAATTTGTGAATCTGTGCCTAAATATTATAAATCTGTGCATATTTACTAGGAAGCATAGTTAAGTCAGGCATGCCTAGTTATGTCAGGCATACATTTACTATTTCCTTGCCCAAGATGTATTTGGCTTCAAGGTTCTCATTATGGGTGAAATTTGGAAATAATGCACCAATCTATATATTACTAAAAGTTGAAGTGTAGCGTTTAATACTGCTATGCTCAGGTTGTGCCACGTCAACAACCATGTCATTCCAATTTTTTTTTTTTTGGTCCTACAATTTGAAAATGGTTTTTGCAAATTTCAGAATTATAGTAACTCTTGCATAATAAATCCCAGCCCTATAATAAATCTCAGCCCACAACTTATTTATTTACTTCCACTATCAAGCCCAACCCAAAGCGTTTTTAGCTTAAACCTAAAGCCTTTTCAACTTAAAGGAAAAAAATAAAAAATAAAAACCGTGGAAGGTGGAAGTGTGGAACCCTAAAGGATTTTGCGTGATATAACGTGAGGAAAGCAGAGAGACTGAAATCGTGAAGGCAAACAGAAAATCTGAACTTGTGATCCCCACCTTCCTGCTCTACTGTTTCGCATTAATCCGCCTTTTTGAGTTCCTTCCTTTCCACATGGTGTATAAATACTGACAGTGCCTGCTTCAATTGAGGTATCTCTAAATCTCATTTCTTTTTTGCTCCATTCTTTTGCTTGATGATTTTTGTTTCCCTTATTACATTTTGTTATATGGATTGGTTTGCTGCTTGGTTTTGAATCTTTATTATTGTTTTGAGAGTTTGGGACTTTGACCGAGATATAATTGATTAGTTAAGAAACAGAGAGAAATAGAAAAGCCCAGGACAATTGATCGGATATGGACTCTTTAAAGATTATCTATATCTTTGTTTTGTGCTTTGGCAAATTGATTGATAGCTGCTATCATATGCGGTCCGCTCTTTAAGTCTTATCTATATCGAATACGGAGTGTGCTTTGGCAAAACATTGTATACTTTCCTTCTTATCGTTTTTCTTTTCTGTATTTTATTTTTTATGCTAAAGGTAGGTTTTAATTTATGAAATAAGCTATAGTTGGATTGGTACCCAATTAGTTTTGGTGAAACTGTACTTTTGGCTTAGGTAGCATTCCTGTATCTTCTTAGTTTTATTTTCAATATTTATGTGGTTTTGTATAGTGCTTTATTTCCCTTTGTACACTTTGTTTAATTAGGTTTTTTTTTTTTTTTTTTTTTTTTTTTTTTTTTTTTTTTTTTTTTTTTTTTTTGCTATGCCTCTTTTTCATTTCTGATAAAGTTTCACATCTACTAATCCAAAAAAAAAAAAAAAAAAAAAAAAAAAAAAACACCAATTAGGGAGCTAACTCAACTATGTCCAATCCCTGACTCGGGTGTGTTTACAAGGATAGGAAAGGAGAGGAAAGATGAGGAATGGGGTGGGGAGTTACCCTTCCCTTGTTTGGATGTTTTGAGGGGGAGAGGATTTGAGGGGGTTTCATAATATCATGAGTTGAAGCTGATCTTCTTTCAGACTTTGTTTGAATGGACAAATACTTTGGGTGTTCTTACTTTATTGATTTGTGGTTGAAAGCCACTACAATTGGGAGTTTAGCCATGCCCACTTCTAAAGTAGTAATGTAGTTGTGGATTGCTTAGGGAAGAGGTTGAGAATTACAGACTGAAAGCATTATTGCTTAAAGTGAAATCATAGCACCCTGAACGCTTGGATTATATTTATGGTCATTGAAAGTATAAGACATTGTCTTTTTTCCATTCATATAAAATCATAACTTTTTTGTTCTTTTGTTAATTACTTTATTTATTGATTAGCTATTAAGGTTGCTGTCAAACACAATACTAGATCTTAGTAAAATTGATGAACCTACTTTACTGTGAGACCCAGCTGATATGGATTTTATATTTTTATTGAATTAGTTCTCCAAATGTGTGCTAAGTGTTTATTAGGTAGAATTTGGTTATATAGATGATTCACGAAAATCCTTAATTGTAATTTGAGATGTGACTAACATTTTTCTTGGACTGTGATAAATGGTATTGAAAAATTTATTTTGTAGATGATGCAAAGACACATTTATTTATTCATTTAAGGATCCATATGAGAATTTGTATGGGAGTTTTTTCAGACATTACCATCATCTTCATTCTTCATTGTCAAATTTTTTTTTTTTTTTTAAATAATACAATTGTTATACTAAGTGAGGGAGGGAGATTCAAACCTTTGTTTTTTGCTTTTATGAGATCAGATATTCTCTCTAAGTTACAAAGCTCTTAGCATTTTTCACTGTCAGTTAACATCTTTGAAAGACAGAAAACGAAAAGCCCAATACATTTCTGAACCTGTCCGTAATATTAGAACATAAAAGACTACAATTCAAACAAAACAGGAAGGCCAAGTGAGTGTACTATGTAGTGTGCACCACTATGGAATTGTTCAAAATTAGACAACTTCACTGCTTTGCATGCAGTAGCTATAATTAATATTTATACACGTTTTGGTATAATCAAAGCTACCCTGAGATTTCATTTGGGAGGAGAAATTAAATTTTGTTTTTGCTAAGTGTGCTTCTTTCAATTTTCTTTTAGAGTTCTCCCATGTCCAATTAAGTATTTTGTTAACTTTGGTACGAATTTTTCATGTTTACTCAAAGTGAGAGAAAATCTTTTATTTGAAATGGTTGAGATTTAAGGAGTTGTTGTTGTCGTTGATATCAATGACGATCTCTACTAATTTTTTCTGCATCAATATTGGTAATCTAAAACTTGAATAGTTTGTGTTTTTAAATTAACCTTACTTCCCATAGAAAAGATGGTTTTTAATCTATTCTATATATTTATTTTATTTTGTTGAAGTGTTTGAGCTTGATTTAAACATTTTTCTTCTATCTTTCTATGTCTAACTACAAAGGTGCAACGAGAGTTAGAGATGTGTGCATCATTTTCAAAATTACTTGCGATGAGCGAAACATAGAAGTGTGAGTTTATCTTCATTCCTATGAAGTTCTCTTTTCTCCTTTATTTGATGTTAATAGTTTTAGAACTAATCCCATTTAAATTTGATGATTTGTCTACACAAATCTGATGGACTATTTTGTGCATTTTTATAGAGTTTAACTCAATATTGTTCAAAATCCTAAATTCCTTGATGCCTGCTCTAGCAAATTTTAATTTGAAAGTCAGATTACTTTGAAATTTTCATAGGATTTACTAAGATGTTCAAGTTTATTATCTATGTCCCTTCCCATTTCGCACTTTTTTTTTTATTTTGGGTGAATGATCTTAATCTATCTAGCAGATTACATTGCACTGTTGTTGATTGCAAGTATTTTTTACATGGGCTGCCAATGGACTCTGATTATCACAATTGGCTATTATCTTAAAAACACTCTCTTTCTTTTTGTATCATTGTGTGCAAGTTTGTATTTTTTTTAAAAAATAATTTTGGTTTGGTTATTAAGAAAGTGTAGGGATATAATACATATGATAAGTTTTGGATTTTTATTTAGTATGTTTGGGATTCAAGCATCTTTATATAGTTGTTTGGGCTAAAGTTTAATAGGGATGGAGAAGGCTCAGTGTGCTAGGATGATGCCTTTGAGAAGAGGTAATGGATTCCTAAAAAAGATGAGAAGTTGACAGTTTACAACTTTACATTCAGCAACATGGCATTTGGAATTGGAGTTAGAATCCAAAACCTTATGGTAGGAAACATGTAAATGTTCAATTTCAATGAATAAAAACTCAAGTCATAAAATTTTCATGGTTGTTTGTAGTTGTTCCTCTGAATGATTATTTGATTTAAAGTTTTCTTTCAGTCTTTTCTTTTAGGTTTGGTAAGGTCTGGGAAGAGTCGTTCACTTATCCAAAAAAGGTTTGGGAAGAGTTGTAGACTTTTTTGGATGAATTATGTGGAAACTTTTGCAAATAAGAGGAAACTATACTCAAGCTTTATAAATTTTTATTCATTTGAAAACTATTTTATCAAATTTAGTTTGTTAAATTCTGATTAAGATGAATGGATAATTCAAAACAATGAGTACACTTATTTTTTATTTGTTCATTTCAAATGTTGTTACACATAGTATATTTATATATTGATTGCTACATCATTATTATGTGAGAAAAGTCTTTCTAGGTATCATTTGGCTGCCACATCTATAAAACCCTAAAACTTAATACCACATGCAAAACATATATAAACGTCAACATCAATGATGTACCAGTGGTGATTAAAGTTTGCAAGGTGTTCCATAATTATTATGAAGTTAGCAAAAAACTTGGTAAAATTGTTGATGTCTGTTTAGGTTTTGTGTAAATGTGATTTTTACTTGATATTGCTTGCTGAAAACAAATGGGAGGATTACCTTTGTCATTGCAGTGGTTCATCTTGAATTGGCTTGAGTTTTCACTTTTTATTTTATTTTTCAAATATTATTAAAACTATGATAGTTCATGTAAAATTAAAAAGCTTTAATGTATAAACTATACTTTCATAAGATTTTTCTGTGCATCGCACGTGTTAGCGATTAGTTGATTGTTAAATCTTAAAGTAAATAATAATTGAGCTATTTTCTTGATCCTACTCCTGAAATGAGAAATAAGTACTGTCTATCCAAATTTATGGGTTTTTATAATGACATACCAATTCAATCAAAGCGTCCATCACAAATCCTGAAAAATCAGTCTCATTTTGATTAAAACTAGAACATAGAATATGTTAAGAGTTATCAAGCAACACTTGTGATTGGGGGATGAATTGCATCCAATCAATTTTTGGGCAAAGGGAAAGAAACAAGGTTTGAAGTAGGTGTACAATAAACCTTTAACAAAACTAACTTGTAACTAAACAAACTTGTTAGTGTCTGTTTTAAACATGAAATATAGAAACTCTAAATACCAATGGTCCAAGGATATCAACACAACAAACTTGTCAGTAACACTAGTGTCAAGATATATAACAAAGCTCAATAGAATATTAAACAAAACATCTTCATTACCAACTTCTCATTGTTGTGAAAACCAAAACAGGACACAAGATTCAATATTAACCTAAACAACACAAAGGCAATAGAAATACATCTTCAACTTATCATTAACTACTACTCATTGCTATGAGTATTAATGCAAGACAAAGGGTTCATGTTTAAACAAAACAACACTTGCTACCATCACCAGAATCACACAAAACAACATGGCATTGTTCAACTATAACACTTACTACCATAGTCAACCCAAAACACTAGTATTACACAAACACCATAATTACATAGCTAAGCCAACAGGGCATTGTTCCATTGTTAACCCTATCACCATAAATACACAAAACAATTGACATTCATCAAGCAAAGGAAAAATCAACTTGTGCTCTTTTCATTTCCTTGGACCATGCACGGATGATTGACTCTCAGCATGTCTGATTGCTTCCATGTATCTGGATGCATTCTTAGAAGCCTTCAAAGTCTCTATATAACCACCCTTTTCTTTTTCAGCCTTGGATTTGGGTTGCTACTGCTGGAGTTGTGATGTGCACCTGGATTCTGTGTGGTGCTGCCAAACTGGTGTGGTGCACCTGGAGTGGAGCTATGCTGTTATGTATAAGAGTGGATGAATGTGCTTCTACTGGCTTGAAATGGATTGGATGAACTTGTCCTGGCATGAGGTGTTGCACTTGGACTAGATTGGTGCATACTGGTCTGAGATGGTACAAATTGAGTGGCTAAGCTTGTCCTGGCCTGAGATGGTGCACCTGACTTGAAGCTGGGCATGTTGGACTGGCATGGTGCACTTGGAGTGGATGAGCTGTGCATGTTGGATTGGTATGGTGTACTTGAAGTGGATGGGTTTTGCATGCTAGACTGAGGTGGTGCACTTGGACTGAAGTTGTGCATACTGACCTGGTATGGTGCAAATGGTGTGGCTGAGGCTGTCTTAGCCAGTGATGGTGCACTTGGATTGGAATAGTTTCTGGTTTTGCTGGTCTACAAACAAGAAATTCACACACATTAATATTGAATACTGAAAAGCAACTGTTTTACACACATGTCCATATATTACCTTGTTAGATGTACTAATTCTGTTTGTAGTGCCTGGCAGTGAGGAGTTTCCCCCAATCTTTCACCCTTGCAACTTCTTCTATTATGCCCTAACTTACCACAGGCCTTGCATTGCTTAAAGATGTCAGCTCTCCTACTTATTGGCTCATTAGGTTCCCTTGCTCTCTTCTTCTTAGGTTTGCAAAGTGGTCTTTTTTTGATGGGAGGTTGAACTAGGGTCACACCACTGGGTCTCCAAATATTCTGTCCATTGATTGGTGCTATGATTGGCTCATAGAATGCCTTGTATGTAGAGATATGATAACAGGGGTGAACATACTGCTCAGCATTTTGTCTATTGAAAAATAGGAAGTGGATTGCATGAGCACGGGGTATGCCAGTTATATCCCACTTCCTACAACTACAGTGTGCTGTGGCCAAGTTAACAGTGAAACTTTGTAGACCATTTTTTACTTCAAACTGTGTTTGCCTTGCCCAACAAGCTAACAACCTATTGGCTGCTAGCTTTTCCTTGTGCAACCTCTTCAGAACCTTGGCACAAATATCTGATTCTACTCTTAAAATCTTCTCTCTGTTCTCTTGAAACCTAGTCATGAGATATAACCTGATGCACTCAAGTTGAAAGCAAATACAAGTACGATGAAACATTAAATATTAATTGCAACACCTGCCAAAAATAGTACCAAACAATGAACCTAATTAACTGTAGGTGATCACAAAGACACATACCATGCTAATTATAGGCTTAGGCTTGAATTTAAGAATCCTAATGTTGAAACTCTCACACATATTGTTTAGTATAGTGTCGGTCAAGCCATCATCACTAAACATGTGTTTGGCCCATTTTGTTGTTAAAGGAGCATCCAACCAACTGTGTGCATTAGCATCAATTTCTTTCAACTCAGCCATCACCCTATCAAACTCTTGTTTATAAGTTGCCTTGACTGCCTTCCAAAACATATCTCTAATCAGAGCACCAGGATGGTTCTTCCCAAAGTTGTTATAGAGGTGCTTGCAGCAAATTCTATGTTTATACTGTGACCAGTTATCAATGAAAATTTACACCAACCCTTGTCACAAACAGTATCATAGGCAAATATGTGAAGTTAGTATCTTAGAGATACAATAAGTAAATGAAGATTAAAACAACCAAATGGAGAATAAACTACATACCTTCTGTTGGTCTGACATAAACACTCATCTCCTATTTTGACCTATGTTTGCAAGTAACAAATTGATGAACCAAGTCCAAGAGTCCTTGGTTTCAGCCTCTACTATTGCACATGCAAGTGGAAAATACTCTTCATTAGGATTTCTGCATACTGTAGTAATCAATTACCCCCTGACTTGTTCTTCAAATGGCAAGCATCCAAACTATTGAATGGCCTACATCCAACCAGAATCCCTTTCTTGCAGCCTTCCAAATACATATATAGCCTCTCAAAATAAGACACCCCACACACCAAGTCCATCTCAGCTGCTAAATTCCCATCATTGATGTAAAGTTGTGATTTACAACTATGTGTTTTGTTGGCTTTAATTTCGTGCCAAATTTGATTGTAATTTTATTCAATCTTTTGTACCCTGTATTTATTATGAGATTTGACTGTAAGGGTTGTGTGATAGAGAGAGTGTGTGAAGACTCAAGCAATTGAAGACTAAAGAGATTTCGCGGGTATCTCGCGACTAAGCATCCCGCGAAGTGACTCATGTGACTTGCACATGCTAGAATGCGAAGAGTCAGGACAGGATGGAGATAGCTGTGTCTCGTGAGTATCTCGCGGGTAAGGCCCTCTTGCGAGACACCCGCGAGACATTCTGTTTTGCCAGACTGTTAATTTTGATACACACTTTCTGTGCCAACACTATTTATACTCACACTACCCATAAATGTTAAGGAGTGCTTCTGAGAGAAAACCTTAGCCAAACACCTTGAGAGTTAGAGATTGTCATACCCACAATTCTCTACACAATTGCTTATGGATTTTCCTCAACTCTTACCTTTCCATTTCCATACCATTGAGAGGTTGATAGCCCAAACACTTACCACACCCTTTCAGAGTGTCAAGTGGGGTTTTGGTGCTGTTGGGAAGCATTGAAAGAAGCCAATGATGGCAGATGCAACATGAAGCTTGTTGCGGGATCCGGAGAGCTAGACAAGACACGGTTCCAAGAAGCCTTGTTGGAGTAGGAGTTTGGAGGGCTTAGGTACAGCGGGTAGATTAGGCTTAGAGGGTCTCTTGCTAACTCATGTATCCTGACTGATTGTCTAGTGGATCGATTACCGCTTGGAGGGTGGCGGAGAGGTTTTTTACCGAGTTCTTTGGTTTCCTCTTAGATAACATATCGGTGTGTTATCTATGTTTGCATTCTTCTTTCCTACTTTTTTACATTTCATTTTATTGCTGTGATTATATGAATATGTGTTAGAGTAGCTTGTTTGTTTATCTGCTCACATTTTCACTATTCTGCACTTAGAATTAAGTTAGTGTAAAATCTATCGAGCCGTAACTTTAATTTGGGGGTCCAAATAGCTCTTGTGTTTTTAACACATTTTCGAGCTTTCAATTGAGGGTATGTACCTTAATAAGTATGATACTACCAGGACTAGACCTCCTTAATTCCTCATAGTACTCCCACAGTTGATTGTACTATTGTGTATAAGCTCCATCAACATATTCTCGAGTCTTATCCCTAGCCCTACTTGTTTTTCCTGCACTTATGTTTAGGGTATACTTCTCATGGACAACATCTTGGATGTCTCTTAGCTTGATATTAGGCTGTCTTTCCAATGTATGATGAAGTACACCTAGAATTCTTATAACTTCTAGAACATGTGTGTTCTAAAGTCAATGTTCTTAGTTGGTAGCTCCTCTCCCTTGCCAGCTTTATTAGATAGGCAATAAACTTGCAGTTTTCCTAGCAGACAACTCTTACCCTTTGCAGATCATGTTTAACAAATTTGATCCCCCATCCACCATGAATTGCATATTCTGTTATAGCTTCCTTGAATTGCTTAGGTGTAGTAAACAACATATTTTTCTTAAAAGAAATATGCTTAACCTTAGCCACTGGCTTAACCAAAGGGAACTTCCTCACTTCCTCATTTTTTGTCCCTTTCCATCTCCCACATGTGTACTTTTATCATCCTTCGAATTATCATCACTATCATACCAAAGCTCATCATCAGATGATGATTCCACAAGATCGTGCAATTCCTCACTCTCATAATCAGAGTTCATTACACCAGAACCCATTTGGCCTGGTTCAACAACATCATCATCATTCTTACCATCCCAACTATCACTACTGTCTTTGACAAAGTCCCTAACACCATGGTTTAACTCTAACTCATTCTAGGCCATTTTCCCCACCATCACTTCCCCCACTATCACTGCTATCACTTATATGAAAGACCTCAGGTGGGTGCTCAATGATAGGTTCTTTACCTACTCTCCTTGAACCCACTTGAGAATCAACCACCTCAATGAGAACATCAGCACTAACCTCTTCAATAATAGGTCCTTCACCTACTCTCCTAGCATACACCTGTTTAGCATTTACCTCATTTGGCTCATCCTCATTGTTAAAAGTTTGATCATTAGCATACATGTCATCACTATCATAAAAACTGTAAAATTCACCCCCATCATGGTCATCATGTTCACTGTCATCACTATCATCACTATCATCACTGTCATAATAACCTATAAGGTCTTGCTCCATTGCCAATGGTTGCACACCCTCACCAACATCCTCTCCTTTATCAACTAATATAGGGTCATCTATTGGTTACTTTACATACACATGAATCTCTTTATGACCCCTCACTAATTCTGTCATGTACATGGCATCATAATCATCAACAACCAAATGAAAATCTACCCTTTCTTGGTCCATACCAGACATTTTATACCACAGCCTGCTAACAGAGGTGTACCCAAAGTCCCTACATATACCCTCTATCTCAACCTTGGACCACCTTTCAAGGTCACAATTATCAACTACATCTACTATACCTCTCACATATTTTTTAGGATTCTTAGTAAAATAGCCACCATGATGCATAGATATACTAAATAGCTCATCCATTCTACGTGCAACATAACCCCAAAACCAATTAAACAATGCTAGTTACAGAATAAAACAACATTTATTTAAGAAAACAATACTCATTTACCAGCACAACACTTAATGAAATAGTTCACTCTACATGCAACATACCCCCAAAACCAATTAAATAATGCTAGTTATAGAACAAAACATCACTTATTTAGCAAAACAACACTCATTTACCAACACAACACCTAATAAAATATTCCATTCTGCATGCAGACAACACAACACTTAACAAAGTATTTACCAACATAACACTTAATCAAATATTTAAGTAACAACACAACACTTACTTCAATAGTTTTGTCATACTAAAACATACATATGCATAGTCATCAAAACTTGAATTACACAAAAAACCCTCATACAATAATGTTAGGCTTACTTAATTCTCTTCAACAGCAACATACAGGGAACAAATGGACCACAATGTAAATACAAACAAACACATGCAGACAGGGACCAACAAACAATCAAAAGTCAAAACATACAAAAACATTGTGGCCCTTACTACCAGATCCAACCAACAAACATATTGTAAAGCTATACATAAGGACACAGACAGAGAGAGACAGAGAGAATACCTTTTCACAAAGACATAGGTCTCCCAGATTTTATTTTCTCCGCTATTACAAGAAAAGTGTGGGTATCTGGCTTCAAGTGGCAGAGATGGTTGATGATGGTGGTTTGAGAGAGAGAGAGAGAGAGAGAGAGAGAGAGAGGGTGAATCTAGGGATTCATGTTTGATTTGGGAATTTTTCAGTCTCTACTCGCTAGATTTGGTTGGTGAGTGCCTCACATGACATACACGTGACTGGGTTTGGGGCGATAAAGCCACGTGTGAAAAAATAAGCTTATTTTATTTCTTTGTTAGCCACGTATGCTTTTTCTGTTTGTTGGTTGACGACAAGGACTTAAATGTCATGCGTTAATTAGTTTAGGGACTAAAAGTGCATCACGCTTTTTTTTTTCTTCCTCTTTGTGTTTTGTTTGTTTATTTATTTATTTATTTTAGATCCATATAAAAAAAATTAACTGTTAATTTGTCAAAATTATTAAATTGATGTTTGGGGATTAGAGATTGGCATATTAATTGAAGGACAAAACTTAGGTAAAGTACCTTACGTGCTGTTCCTTAGGTTCTCCTCTTAATATTTAGTCATGTGAATACTTAACTAAAAAATATACTTTCATTCTATGAGAAAAAATTCACGTGACAAAATCTTAAGAGGGGAACCTAAGGAACAACACCTAATTACTGTACCTTAAGTCTTGCCGTTAATTGAAATATAGACTTATAATTTGAAGACTTTTCATAATTTATATGGATTTTGATTAATAACACACACACACGCACGCGCTCGCGCACACACACACATCTATATATTACTAAAAGCTGAAGCGTAGCATTTAATTTTGCTACGCTCACATTGAGCCATGTCAGCAGTCAATGCATTATCAATTCTTTTCCAATTTTTTATATAATTTTTTTAACATTTAAAGTGAATTAAAAACTCTATTATATTACAATCAAAATATCATATTTAATTTATCTTATTTTTAACTATTCTTATTTATTATTAAATTTTCAATTCTATTTTAACTTTTCATATCCCCACTACTTTCTACCTTAACTTTCTTCAACCTTTTTCATTCCATTTTAACTTTTCATATCCCCACTACTCTCAATATTACTATTATTCTATCTTTTTATCTTCCTTTATTTTTTACTCTTCTTATTCTTATCATCATACTATAAAATTGTCATTCCCTCTCTTATTCCATGCATAATTTCTATTTTTCCACACACAAATGCCTCTCTCTCTCTCTCTCTCTCTCTCTCTCTCTATATATATATATATATATATAAACTCTATTATATTACAATCAAAATATCATATTTAATTTATCTTATTTTTAACTATTCTTATTTATTATTAAATTTTCAATTCTATTTTAACTTTTCATATCCCCACTACTTTCTACCTTAACTTTCTTCAACCTTTCTCATACCATTTTAACTTTTCATATCCCCACTACTCTCAATATTACTATTATTCTATCTTTTTATCTTCCTTTATTTTTTACTCTTCTTATTCTTATCCTCATACTATAAAATTGTCATTCCCTCTCTTATTCCATGCATAATTTCTATTTTTCCACACACAAAAGCCTCTCTCTCTCTCTCTCTCTCTCTCTCTCTCTCTCTCTCTCTCTCTCTCTCTATATATATATATATATATATATATACACACATATATTTTCTTTAGTTTTTGGTATATATATATTTTTTATTTTAATCTAACAAGTTGACCATCAAAACATACTGATGCAATATTGAAAGCTCCATCAAATGCATCACAGAAATCAATTTTGGACTCCTAGGAGTCAGTCGGTTTGCTAAAGTTGGAATTGATTGGTAATCTAGCTTGATACGATTTAGTATTGTGTTTTATGTTGTTATCATTTTTATTCTCATTGGTTGTTAAATGTTATATTATTGCATTATAAAGATAGTATACAAAAAATATAATTTTATTTTATTACATAGCATAACTAAAATAATATGGTGTTTATTGCTATACATTTCATTTTTACTATTTTTCTTCTCATCTTATTTTATTCAACATTTAAATTTAGTAACATCCTCCATATCATAATTATTTACATTTTGTCTCTCTTTTTTTTTTTAATTAAACATATAATATATTTTTTAAAATTCAATAAATAAAAATTGTTCTTATAAAGTATTCCCATGAAATGTTACAATACATCAATGGAAAAATGAAATACAAAACAAATATCAATTTAGAAACACCCAATTAAAAAAAAATAATAATAAAAATTTTTCTTATAAAGTTTTCCCATAAAACGTTACAATGCATCAACAGAAAAAGAGAATACAAAACACATGCTATTTTAGAAACACTAAATTTATAATAATTATAATAATATCAAACCAAACATATCATAAAATAAACTAATAGTTATGGATATACTAATTTCATGGCAGCAAAATGGAATAAAATAAAAATAAAAATAAACGTTACAATATACATATTTATTACATTAGAATTATCATCAAATTTGGGAAACACTAGGATGTTAACGAAGAGAGAGAGAAAGAGATTAGTAAAAGAAATCAAACGTCAGTTAAATAAATTAATTAGTAACCGTTAATTGGAAAACAAAGAGGCCGATGGCTAAATGAGTAAAAAATTAATTAAAGATAGCCTTACGAATGTTATTGAAAACTTTACAATGCAAATAAATAAATCATTAAATTCACTTAATTAAATCATATAATGAACAATTAATTACAATCATACAAAATTTAAACTTGAAAATAAGCAAACTCTAATCTAGAAAATCATATTTATTATCAAAACTAAAAGGAAGACGTTCTTCAGTAATAATAGAAATATATAAGAAATAAAGATGAAAATTTTCAAAATCCTTTTTTTTTGACATTTTATTTAACATTATTTATAAATAATAATAATAATAATAAAAACCTTAAATGCTTATATTCTTCACACACCATGACTTTTAAAATCTAATGAAAGGTTCTAAGAATTTAACTCTCATTTAATGCCTCTATTATGAAAATCACCAACCAGTAAAATATGATAATAGTAGAAAACGTTATAAATGAGATCATGAAAAAACTAATTAGCCACTATTATTATGGAATAAATGTCTCTTTTTATGCATCTAAGAAAATGAAATGTATAGAGTTTACTTATTAAGGTATATGTAAAGATTCACATTTAAAAAATATGTAAAGGTTTTTTTGGAAAAAAGAAGTATATGTAAGGTTTCTATTAACTTAAAAGACAATGAAAAACCAATTTTTAATTACTACAACAGTCGCTACTCTATAAATCACACACAAAACTATATTCAATATCCTAAACTATAGAGTTAGGCCATTTTGGATATACCCCGCCATATTCAACTTATAAATTACAACCCAAATCAATCATACAACTTCACAATCAAAGCATGAATTACCTTCTGAATTATTGCTTGGAATTTTCAAAATTATTGAAAGAGAATCGCCAAATTTAATTTTTTAAAAACATCAAGACAAGGTGAATTTTAATTTTTTTTAACTTCCATAGAAAAAAATGAAAGTTCAAAAACGTGTACAAAACACCTTTGAACGTTTAGACCCCCAAAATACAACTTAACCAATACAAGCAATATGTCAAACAACTAGTGTGCGGAAACTTAACACATGCTATAATACGAAATTGGTTAAATAATATCTTAGCCATAACAAAATAAAACCACAGCAGATAGTATAAAGGCAAAGATAGAGAGGAAGGAAGATGCAAACACAAAGACAACACGCGATGTGTTATCGAAGAGGAAACCGAAGTCCTCGGCGAAAAACCTCTCCGCCGCCCTTCAAGCGGTAATCAATCCACTAGAAAATACAGTTGGGATACAAGGACAGCAATAGACCCTCCAAGCCTAATCTACCCAGTGCACCTAAGCCCTCCAAGCTTCTTGCTCCAACGAGGTTGCGCCGAACCTTTTTCTTTTCTAGCTTCCCGGATTCCGCTACTAGACCATAGCATCAACCAATGAAGATTGGTTCCTTCCTAACTGCTTCCCAGAAATCCAAACAACTGTCTCACAGTGATGATGATAGTGAGAATCAGGTTTGGTATAATGCCTCTCAAGGATTTGACAATGGAGAGGAAGAGAGTTGAGGAATTTGAAGAGACTCTAAGGTAGAGATTGTGGGTGAAGCAATCTGGTTTTTCTTTAGGGTTTCTCTCTCAAAATTCTCTCTGGAAGCTCTCTTTCAATCATGGGTAAAATGGGTATTTATACTGGAGTGGGAGAGGAATGTGAAACGTCAGGTTTTACAAAACAGGGGTGGCTCGTGGCTTGACCTCGCGGCTTGACTAAGTCGCGAGATCCAGTCGCGAGTTAATCGTATGGCCAGTTGTCCTGTTTTGTCCTGTAGTGCTCCAGCTAGCATGACTGTTCATCTTCCAGCATGCTTGGCACGTGTGCTGCTTCTGGCGGCTTGCAGCCGCGAGTCCCAGCCGCGAGTCTCTGTTTTCTTGCACACTCTTGAGCAATCTTCACTTTATCTCACTCACTACCCTTACAACAAACCCACCTAAATACAGGGTTACTAAATGCTGAATTACAAGCAAATTTGGCACGGAATAAAGCCAATTAGATGGTTGAATAAATTCAACCTTACAATCTCCCCCTTTGGCTATTCCGTGACAAAACCCTAAAACAGACTCTAGACTTAACATGTGAGTTGGGAACAGTTGAACAAAACTCACTCACACCTAACTCTAGAAGCTATGAAGCACTTGAATCATATGAACATAATACTCCTGAAACACAATAATACACCATGATCATTGTAAGCAGAAAATTATAAATGCATATGAAACAGGCAATATGTGATCAAGCAAAGATGGAGTTAAGAAACAAACCATGTCTTGATCAACCAAGTGAACACCACAAGGTAGTGATCACAGTGCTCATTCACACTTGGAATGAACACAAGGACATACAAGTTAACAAGCACAAGGCAAGACACTTGTATGCTCAACACTCAACCAATGCATAACACACAAGGCATATGCATCTAGGAACAATCCTACAAGGGCACAAGAGTGACAGTACATAAACCAAAATGTAGAACATTTAGATTAAAGTACTGATTTCAACATAGCATAAAAGCTGCATTAAGCAAGGTACATACCATAAAGCCTACAAACTATGCATAAAACATTAACCCTAAAAGCTTACAAAAGCACATGGGTACAAACACAAAAGCATTCTGAATAACATCATCAAAATATATTAAAGTTTAAACCAAGAGTATAAGTTATGAATTAGAAACAGCTATACACAAAATACCCAAAAACATAAGCATATATAAACAAAGTTTCTGAATTTGATAACTTTGACAACTCCCCCTCAACACATTACTCCCCCTTAAGATTTGCTTTTCTGCTTTACATCATCAATGACATCTCCCCCTTTTTGACCGGAATGGCCAAAGGGTCACTGGTCATGCTGAGTTGTGAAGCTGTCAAGTTTTGCAGACAAGACATCAATCTGGTCTTGCATGGCTCTCATCCTGTCAGAGTGCTCAGTTTGGACTGCCCTGATCCCATCAAGTCTTTCCAGAATGATTTGGAAAGCATCTGGAGGTGTATCTGCAGAAGTTGAAGCTCTGGGTCTTTTGCCACTCCTCCTAGGTGTTGAGGTTGATGCATGCCCTGCTGCCTCTGCTTCATCACCTTCATCTTCTTCTCCCGGAAGCCTAACACTTATCCTTTTGCAGGTAAGCTTGTTAATTGCAGAGGGTGTGGACATGGGACTGATGTCTTGAGGGATTGGAACACCCTTCCTTCTAAAAATCCTCATTAGCAAACTGGGAAAGATCAATTTAGGCCTAGAGGTTGTTCTTGTCTCATCCACAATGGTGTCATATATATGGGAACTTATGTCTATGAAATTCTTTTCTTTGAGATCCATCAGAAAAACTGCTCTAGCACAATTGATTGTAGTCAATTTCTTAATGGGATAGAGGTTAAACATCATGATTATTGTTAGACACCTCATATCCACTGGAAAGACAGTGGTATTCAAACATTTCCCTTCTCTCTGCCCACCTATCCTTTGTTGAACAGTTTCAATAGAAACACTCCTATCCTTGTAATTGATAAATTCCTCATCATTTAATCCTTCAAGCCCTAGTACATCATCTATGACATGAGCATCCAAAACGAATTCTTTACCTCTAACCCAGCAACTTAATTCATTCTCCTTTATCACAGCATTAGAGTAAAATTCCCTAATCAGGGGTTCACACACAACAGGGAAATCGCTCAGAAGCTTTTCCCATCCTCTTCCTTCAAAACAGCTGGGAATAAAGGTTTGTCTTAAGTCCTCCAAATCTACAAATCTTTCTTGAATAATTCCTGCATTCAAGAAGTTATCCTTGTATCTCTCAAAGTGATGAACTGACCTAAACAGTTTAGAATCCATCTTTAATCTTTTGTCAGCCTTCTTTGCAGTAGATTTCTTCTTCTGAGGTGAGGGAGCCATCTGTGAACAATCAGAAAAGGCCACAACAACATATAACAATATATGTGCATAACCAGTCAGTACCATGTAATTAACAAAGAGATATCATCCATACAAATGAACTTTGAACACTTAAACAATAAGCTACTTAATCAATCACATGGATAAACCAAGCCTAAGATAGGAAACACATGAACAACATGGAGAAACTATCCTAAAGGCAGATATATGTCATTGAGACATATAATAAAAAAATGATATGACACACAATCAGTATTTTGAGACTAACAGAAGCTCCCAACAGATTAACACAATAAAACATGCATATTTAGCACAGTAAAACTCACAGCCTCAAAAGGAACAATTTGAAACAACTCAACAGCTCAAAGTTCAGATAAAATAAAAGAAACACTTAGCTAAGCACAAGATGAAGAGCAATAAGGATACGACTATCATCAACACAAACTTTAGCAACAGCATCCACAAGCTAAGCATGAACAAGGAGCAAAAATCGAAACACAAACCCATTTCTAAATCACAAACATATGCGAAAAATCAAAGGGGAAAAGCACAAAATCAAGTAGAAAAGAGTGCAAAACTGAAAACCCATACCTGTGACTTGAAGATTTTGAGCTACAAGAATGCAACAATGGAGATTGGAAATGGGAGCACGGAGTGTTTGGGAGGGAGATAGTTTAGAGAGAAGATGAACAGTCACAAAAGTTCGAGGGAAAACTGAAAAGAGGTTTAAAAACTGCTCCTGTTTCTGCAAAACACGCGTTTTTCGCGACTTGATTAAGTCGCCACACAGTCGCCAGCTCAAGCCGCCAAAACACTCAAGAACAAAAATTTGAAAATTTTTCTAAGTGTTTTTCGCGACTGGAAGGTCTACCCGCGAGTGAGTCGCGAGCTGAGCCGCGAAAATCTCTGAGTGAACCTCGCGACTGGACCTTCCACTCGCGAACAAGTCGCCAAAAATGACCAGCGAAGATGCGACTGAGGCTCGCGACTGGACATACCCGCGACTGAGCTGCCAAAACAGGGCAAAACTGGATTTTTGAAATTTTCAGATTTTTAAAACAAAATACTTTCCAAAAACACCTAAAACACTCAAAAATCTTTTTGTGCTTGAATTAACAAAGATTGAGCATGTGAAAACATATTTCATCAAGTACAATCACACAAATGAATATGGCATTTATTGAACATAAACTTGTGTGTTGTGTATGGATATCAACAATGAGATAGTCCTTTGTCTAATGTGAAGCTTCAATGATCAATTCAACCAAGGCATACACAATTAGCACTAGATTATGTGACCCATCTCAATTATAGAAATATGTATATATGACCTCCCACACAACTTGATAACATAACTTGGAGCTTATCATTTGACTCCACTTTCAATCATAACATTTGATCTTTTTGATCTTTTGAGGCAATCATCTCTCATTGTGAGAGTGATATATGACATTTCACTTTAAAGAACAGGCCTTTGGCCTTTTTGAATAAAACATTCACTTTAATATAAGGTCGCTTACCCTTTTTCCTAGTCAAATACTAGAATGTGCGACAGGCTTTTGCAGCTCAATATCTCTTTTCATTTGGAGATTTACATTTGGTGAGCTCTTTTTAGCAAAACAAAAATAAAAAGTGGGAAGATATATAGACACAAGTCTATACATGTCTCAAGATCAACATAACCATTCACTAATCATTCATGACAAGTTTGAAGATCTATTTACAACAATCACATAGATTTCAAGATTTTTCCCACAGTGATATAAGTGCATGAAAACAAGCAATGCTCGAAAATGCACAAAGCCATTAGCACAAAGGTACAAGGCAAAACAAGTTTTGAGACAAAACTCAACAAAGTCAATCAAGCTTTTTGATTTTCTAATTTTTATGTGATTTTTGGATTTTTGACACAAGAAACAAAAAGATTGATAAAACAAAATTAAAAATATTCACAAGTAGACAAGCAAACAACCAACATCAAAAACAGCAAACAAACCAAACAAACATCGTCGCAAAGCATAGGAAGTATTAATGCATGGACATGTTGTAATGCTTATGCATGAGTACCCTTTTTCACCCACACGTCACTTGCGTTTGGGGTGATTTCCTTATAGGATTGGGTACGGGAGTTAGGGCTTTCAAACCTTCGTGAGAAGCTTTCCAAGCAGTTGGTGAATGCACCAATCATCTTCATCACGTTCATCATTCCGGGATCTCCATTTTGATCTCTAGATTGATCACCTGCCCAAATTCTCCTATCATTTCTGGGTCCTCCTGACCTTTGAGGAGTTGCACTGTTCTTTGCTCTCAGCTTTTGGCAATTTGGTCGAGTATGCCCTTGAAGTCCGCAATAATGGCACACATAAGTTCCTCTAGGACCTCTTTGTGGTCGTGGGCGTGACTTGGCACGAGATTCAGACCTACCCACAGAGTGATTACGGGGATTCAGCATCCGTTGGTTCACCACATTCTTCTTCTCCTCCACCTCGAGCTTCTCACCAGTAAGGTCTGCTACAACTGGATCTTTGGCCTTTACAAACTTCACTTCTTTAGTGACATTTCCAGATGAACTACTTCCTCCGGTATATCCCAATCCGGATTTGTCTGAAAAGCTCTTTTGAGATGATATAACATCATCTAGCTTCTTGGTGGTGACCCTCTCTATTTTAACATTCGCTTGCACAACCTCATTCTCAAGAAATCTCACTTTTGTGTAAGTTTCGGACAACTCACCATTCAGTGTTTCTATCTCACATTTGGCCTCCCTATATCGAATTAGGAGACTTTTGTAGTCCTCCTCAGCCTTCTTCATTTTTCTCACAGCAGCCTTGGCCACCCTTGTGTACTCACCCGACTTCTCCAAGAGTGAGTTATAATTCTCTTGAAGATTTGCTGTGCTTTCATCTTCTTCAGCATCTGATTCTTCAACAATTCCCAGTGATTCATCATCACTATGTTCTCCAAGGTCTCGTACAAGCAGATTTAACTCATCCGAAGACTCAATATGAGCAATAGTCATAAAAGCTGAATAGTTCCCCTCTCCATCACAGCTCTCTTCAGATTCTGAGTCAGACGAATCCGAGTCACTCAAGGTCGTGGCATACACTTTGCCTTTCGATTTCAAATAATTCGGACATTCCTTCTTAAAATGTCCATGCCCGTTACATTCGAAACAAGTGACACCTTGTGTGGGTTGGGATTCTTTTCCATCTTTCTTTTTGAAATCCCTCTTCTCCCTTCCAGAACTTTGGAATTTTCTTTTATCATCAAATTTGCCATTATTTTTGAATTTCAAGAACTTTCTGAAATTTTTGACAAGGTAAGCTACATCTTTATCAACCACATCTTCTCCCGATGAGTCTTGATCTTCCACCTTCTCATTAATGGTCTTTAGAGCAAGGGATTTACTCTTCCGTTGATTGGGCAGCGACATCTCAAAAGTCTGCAGAGAACCAACCAGCTCCTGTACTTTGATGTCATCAAGATCCTTGCTCTCTTCAATTGCTGTCACTTTAGCACGAAAACTTTCCGGCAATGATCGAAGGATCTTCCTTACAATCTTTGAGTCCTCCGTTTTCTCCCCCAAGTTGAACTTACTGACAACCACCTCATTTAGCTTCCCATAGAAAGAGTCAAAAGACTCATCCTCACTCATTTTGAGCTCCTCAAACCGAGTGGTCAGCATTTGTAACTTGGTGTCTTTCACTTTCTTCGTGCCTTCATAAGTTGTTTCCAGAATCTCCCATGCTTCTTTGGCAATGGTAATGTGAGAAATCCTGTGAAATTCATCTGGAGACACACCACAGAAAATAGCATTGAGTGCTTTACTGTTAGCATTAGATGCAGCAAGTGCTGCCTTATCCCATGTGGATTTAGCTGCTTCAGGTTTGGTCCAACCAATCTCAACAGCATCCCAAACGGATTCATCAATAGAACACAGAAAAGCTCTCATACGAACCTTCCAAAAAGCATAATTACTACCATCAAAATATGGAGGTGCATTTAGGGATTGAGACCTATCCATCTCAAAAGGGAGTCAAGGATCACACAATGGTAATGAAACCAATAGCAGTGTACCCGCTCTGATACCAATTGAAAGTTCAAAAACGTGTACAAAACACCTTTGAACGTTTAGACCCCCAAAATACAACTTAACCAATACAAGCAATATGTCAAACAACTAGTGTGCGGAAACTTAACACATGCTATAATACGAAATTGGTTAAATACTATCTAAGCCATAACAAAATAAAACCACAGCAGATAATATAAAGACAAAGATAGAGAGGAAGGAAGATGCAAACACAAAGACAACACGCGATATGTTATCGAAGAGGAAACCGAAATCCTCGGCGAAAAACCTCTCCGCCGCCCTCCAAGCGGTAATCAATCCACTAGAAAATACAGTTGGGATACAAGGACAGCAATAGACCCTCCAAGCCTAATCTACCCAGTGCACCTAAGCCCTCCAAGCTTCTTGCTCCAACGAGGTTGCGCCGAACCTTTTTCTTTTCTAGCTTCCCGGATTCCGCTACTAGACCATAGCATCAACCAATGAAGATTGGTACCTTCCTAACTGCTTCCCAGAAATCCAAACAACTGTCTCACAGTGATGATGATGGTGAGAACCAGGTTTGGTATAATGCCTCTCAAGGATTTGACAATGGAGAGGAAGAGAGTTGAGGAATTTGAAGAGACTCTAAGGTAGAGATTGTGGGTGAAGCAATCTGGTTTTTCTTTAGGGTTTCTCTCTCAAAATTCTCTCTGGAAGCTCTCTTTCAATCGTGGGTAAAAGGGGTATTTATACTGGAGTAGGAGAGGAATGTGAAACGTCAAGTTTTACAAAACAGGGGTGGCTTGCGGCTTGACCTCGCGGCTTGACTAAGTCGCGAGATCCAGTCGCGAGTTAACCGTATGGCCAGTTGTCCTGTTTTGTCCTGTAGTGCTCCAGCTAGCATGACTGTTCATCTTCCAGCATGCTTGGCACGTATGCTGCTTCTGGCGGCTTGCAGCCGCGAGTCCCAGCCGCGAGTATCTGTTTTCTTGCACACTCTTGAGCAATCTTCACTCTATTTCACTCACTACCCTTACAACAAACCCACCTAAATACAGGGTTACTAAATGCTGAATTACAAGCAAATTTGGCATGGAATAAAGCCAATTAGATGGTTGAATAAATTCAACCTTACAAAAAAAATTACCCACATTATTTCAACCCTTATGGAAAAGAAGATTTACATGTAGCATGGAAAACATGTTTAATTGACTTAGAGATGTAAAAATTAGTCAACCGACTATGGTAGAATTAAGGTTTCAAGTTTTAAATATAACAATTCTACAATAATAAAAAAATATTTTGTGATAAATATGATTATGAAATGCATTAATTTTCATTAAATTAGTTGAAATTACAAAATAATAATAATAATGAGACCCCCTTAAAAAATAATCACGCGCAACACGCGGGTTCGCGACTAGTATATATAATAATGATAACCCCGAAATGTATTGAAATGGTACACCAAAATAGACCAGTACCAAAATATTCCATTCTAATGAAGAAACTGAAATGGGGTCTAAAATGGTATTAAGAACATTGCTGCGGACTATTGGGACATGAGTTGTGAGGATGCTAAAGGAGAAACTAGGATAGAAAATAGAAGGGATTGAGGTGGAGGAAGAACCATATATAAAATAAGGGGAGGAAGGGAAGGTGGATAATTAAAATGAGGGATGAACTTGCAGTAATGCACCATACAAAATCAATCAGCAACGACAATGTAGCAAACTTGCCGTATGGGAAAAAGACCTAGATAGAATTTGTAATGTTATTTATTTATAAACTAGTTACATTACAGTCCCATGAAATCTGACTCGCTCTTTTATTTACTGGTTTTGATGCTATAAACCTTCCTTAGCATTCACATCTAGTTTGTAAAAAATATCCCATTTTACCATCTTAAAAACTACTTTATCTATTTTACCATACCATTTTACAACACACCTAACATCTTAAACTCTATTTCTTTTGTTACTTTATTTAAATATTCTTTTTATTCTTTTTTTACCGTTTCTCTCTCTTCCTCTTCTTGTCTCTCCCTCTTCCTCTAGGCAACCAGGCTCCAGCAAAACCCATTAAAACCCCCCTACTCACATGCCATTTAACCCACCAGACATTGGCCAGCAACCACCATGCCAACTTGCAAACCCATTAAAAAAAACCACCAAACCCACCAACAAGAATCACCAATAGGAAAACACACACACACAAACAAACACAAACAAACCACCAAAAACCACCAGACATGGCCACAAAAACCATGCCACCACCAAGAGAAAAAAAAAAAATACTTAACAACCAAACAAACCCACAACCCATAACCCCATGCCACCATTGCACCACCGTGACTCACCACGCCCCACCCACTATAGACCCACCACAACGTAAACCCACAACCACCATGCCTCAAACCCACCACGACCGAAACCCACAACCCACCACTTCTCTGCCACCAGATTCGACTCACAATACCCCTCAGCCCAGTAGATCCCTACTTCGTTGGCGTGGAGGCCCAACCACTAAAGATGTGACGGAAGAGAGAGTGAGAAAGAAATGGACTGAGACCAAAGAAAGAGAAAGAGACAGACAGAGGAGAGAGAAAGAATAAAAGGGATTAAAAGAATGAGATGAGGAATTAATTTGAATATTTTATTTTTGCAATTGAGCTACAGTACCGTCATAAAAATAGGATGGCACTGTAACACAATTGCAAATTTTTTTACAATTCTAAGACTTTGCAAGACCGAGTAATAGGGGTTTTTGGGGCTCTGATGCTAAATATTACCAACATATGGCATTTACAAGACCCAATGTGAATGCTCTTAGGATTTTTGAAGTGGAGATATGAATCCCCTCTTCTTCATCTATTGTCATTTGAAGCGTCTAAAGTCGCTCTATGAATTCTGAGTCCATCTCGACAGCCTAAGCATGTACAAACACTCCTAGCCCTAAGGAACTCTCTTAGGCAAACCAAGACAAGAAAGAGAGACTCCTAAGTCCTAGCCTAATGAGAGGAGAGCTAATAAGTTCGGGTTTGGACAATGTATTGGTAGAAATTATAAATATTATTTAGAATTCATAAAATCCCATGTTTCCTTCACATACTGTCATCACCAACAACTTAATTTGGAAAGTTCATTATATCCACTACTATATGTTAAAATATTGGCGTTTATTGCTAGAAATAGATTCAAGTTGCTTAGATCCATATATCTGAAGTGCAGTCACCACCAGGATATCTCATCTCATGGGCTAGGGAAGGACCATTAGGTTCAGCAGCAAAATCCACGAAAAAATTTGGGTTTATTTTCAGACCACCTTTCTCTGTATCAACATCAATCTGCAACATGTGAGATCCTTTCTCCACAAGATCAGGATAAAATTGACGATCCCATGTACTGAAGAGTGAGTTGGTGACATAGAGCCTCTTTCCATCTAAACTTAATTGGATCATTTGAGGCCCCCCTCTTAACTGATTTCCCTGAAAGGAAAATATGAAGCGAACATCATATTAAATTAGGGGAACTACATGGAGCAAAAGTACTGTCTTAGTTTGAGTGATTAAATAGTTTGTGCCAAACCAATGCACATAAACCACAAACATAATTAAACTCGTGTACACTAGCATGAACAACATATTAAATTAAGGGAACTACATGGAGCAAAAGTATTCTTAGTATGAGTGATTAGCTCATTTGGTAAGAGATTTCTAGTAACGTTGTTTAAGTATTATGGAAATATGTGAGTTAAAAAGTGTTGTGGAACACTAACATGTAACATTAGAGATAGGAAGATGCTCAAATAGTATTATTTTTCTACAGCCTATCAAACGAATGGTCTAGGCGTCTAGCTGAACTAGGCACATACCTATATGGGATAAAGGCACTCGTGATGAATATATAACAGGTCACTTATACGTTGTCTAGCCACTCACATATAGTGTATAGTGTTATCACGTCAAGGTTTGGGTGGTCCATGTGCATCTATTACTAAATGATAATGATTGATGGTCACCAGAAAATGAACAAAGCACTCAGTAGATTAATAATACATAATTTTTTTTTATAGAATCATGATGTAAATCAGAAGCAGAAAGAACCAGACAGATTATCTGATGCATCTCTGTGTGAAATACTTCTAGTGCAGGAACTGTTTTAACTGATATCTAAATTGCACATAAGCAGCATTCCCAACCAAGCCTATCTTGTTTAGGGAATTGTTACTAAAAGCACCCAATCAATCATCAATTAGGCAGCAATAAGCTATAGCTCAGAAAGAGTTTTAACTTTTACAATGGAGTTCATACAAACCTGGATCTCTGGAACATCAAATTGCCCAGTTTTTCCATCTTCTCCCTCGGCCACTATTGGGCTTCCCTTTTGAATTAGTCCCCCAACCCATACTTGGCCTGTCAATACAGGATTCTTAGGGTCCTCAATGTTATACTGCCTCACATCCCCATGCAGCCAGTTCACAAAGTACAGAAAACGATCATCAAGAGAGATCAGAAAATCAGTTATAAGCCCAGGCATTTCTGGAAGAATCCAATTTTGCACCTTCAATGGCTTCACTGATATTGCAATCTGCAAATATTAATCAATGCCTCAAATAAAAAGACAATACAGAGCAAATTGCAAGGTGAACACAATATGGCACACTAACATACAGACATACATAAATATCTTATGTACATACCTCATGGCTCCAAGAGCCATCTTGGGTCTGAAAAAATCGCACCATGTTACTTGTCAAAGCACAACCAACAAACCCTGTATCTTTCGAAGGATCATGCAGGAACCTTATCTGCAAAGGGGTTATATTGAGACAAAAATAGATCCAGACTTATTATGTTCTGATTAAAAGAAAAAAAATATAAATTAACAAATAATCATGTTGGCCATACTCTAGATGTAGGAAACCAGACTGTAGTCTGTAGATTGTCTATGCACTCACCTCCAAAGGTAAGAGCCCTGTACTGCCAAGATCCAATGTTTGTTTCAGTTCACCACCTGGCCAGCTGTACACATGCAGATGCCTCCCATAAAGACCATCAGAAACATGCTGAAGGTTGAAACCTTTAGTGAAAGCAGCAGGGGCACCCCATGAGGAGCTTATCATTGTCTTGTGTTGTGGTTGGTACCAGAAATCATAGCCAAAAAGTGGACTGTGCCCTGGTTTCTCCCACCTGGTAGATGTGAATGGAGCTTTAAGGTTACATTGTAATCAAATCTACAGTAAACTGTTGGGTATGTTTTTAAAATTTAAAAGGAAACTAATTTTATTAAATAGAGTTTGACATATAATGCAAAATATGACCACGACATATGCGATTATCTTTTTCACCATTTGCATCGATGGAGTCATTCTAGTGAGGGCGAAATTGCTTCTTTAGGACAGAGGATTAAGTTCCATACCTCGGCTCAAATTGATAAGTTTATATCTCTTTATACTCTCATCTTATATCTCTAATCTGTTTTGTATTTTGTTAATTTGGGCAATTTTCAAACCTTACTTCCAACAGTAAACATGCTCAATTTACAATGCCAGGAATTCAATCATGCTATTAAACTGACACCATCTCCGTGAATATTTAATTAGATTTCCAGTATTACTGTGTATTGTCAATCTTGTCTTTAAATTTGATATCTTGTTTCCATAAATCAATATAACGAATTGCGCCAAAATTGGATACATAGATACGTGATTTTTTAAAACTAGTTTGCTAACAGTAAAAGATTAGATTTATTTGTATGTCTCAGAACAGTACCTTCCTTTGACATTAAACTCAGAATCAAGAAGAAGAAAGCCACTCCCTGCAGCATTTCCATCTTTATCACCAAGGCATGACACCAGTAAGTCTCCTGAAGCAAGGCAATGGGATGTGTGTGGATAAGCCAAACCAGTCTTCTGAACAATATCTTCAGGCTCAACAACTTTATGCAGTGATGGAGCCTTGGAATTGGTTTTTGTGTCAATCACATATATGCGACCAGACCTGAAAAGGCTTGACTTATTAAGGAATATATTACCAACAGTTAATGCGCCTCTTCAAACGATGAACCATCAACACTAGTAATCATAGCTTCTGACAAAAAGAATAGAAATTACAAAAAGGCTACATTAGGCCTCTTACGGAAATAAAGTCATTATAAAATGCTTCCTCAGCATTTTAAAGGCATATATCCATCATACAGCACCGATCCATTGGTAGTAGAAGAAAACACAAAAAGTACAATACCAGACAATTTTCTTTCTTTCTTAGGAGGCGGGGCGTTAATAATTCTCAAAAGTTAAAAATATCATATTACATTAAACCATAAATTTGATCTTTTTGGTAAACACACAAGACTTAAATAGGAAACGGATTATCTCGCGTGTTTCTTTTGTGGGGATATTCCAAAACATAAAATGCAACCAGTTAACAAGAACCACATCTGCATTAATCAAATTTTCATTCACAACTACATTTATAGAATCAATTTAGCAAGCATGAATCAGTTTCTAGACTGTTAATTTACCAGCATTTTCATAGCAAGTTCCAAATAAAGTAGCCTCTAAAGCTTGTGCTTACATTATTTTTCTACCTCTTTATGTTGGAGCACCTATCTACCCCTTTCATCAATAAATGGTCAGTGCTTAACCAAACAATGCATGTGTGCATGTGTGCATGTATTTATGTATATACACATGAACCTACGTATGTATTTATGTATGCAAAGATTCGTTGATGCAAAATAAAATTAACTCATACACTAGTGAAGGTAGGATCAGAAAGCGTCGATCTGCTGAGGGATCTCCATGGCAAGAGCTACATGAATTCCACCCTGAATGATGTAGTTCATCACCTAAATGAGGCATAGGCAGCCTGTGGATAACTTTTGAATAAGTAGGAGAGCTTGGATCTATGTCCACTGTAGCCAAGTAATCAGGCTTCTCTCTTCCTGTTCCTGTATATACAATTAACCATTATATTATAACTTACTACATTATGCCCAACTAAGACAAACAATCCAAAATGGTTCCGTAACAGCAGAAATGCAATAAGCTATAGATAGAAAAGCAGCTCAAATCAACTAGTCCACGCATAGAAAAGGATTGATTTTAAGTGGTAGAGTTCGGAGGTGAGGAAGAAAAAGGAATAAAGCCTAGGGCACAACACATATGTCTCAACTCTTCAAGTTTAAAAGCAACAATATATATTATGAAGATGGCAAATACATATTAAGAAACTAATCTGGCCATATATAGCACTGCACAAAATAAATAATGAGATGCAAGAAACAGCTTCATTGAAATCCAAGAGTCTGCAGAACAGGAAAACAAAATCCTAAATTTTAAAATTTAGTTGAGGGCTGATTTTCAATAGAAACCATTTGCTTTCCATATTATCTTATATTTGGTGCTAGTATCAGCTACAAATCATTTGGAAATAATAATAATAATAATAATAAGATTGGCAACCTAAAACCCATCACCATAAACTACAAAGATTCCCTAATTTGCCAATTGAACTTTCAGAAGTTATGGAACGATAAAACTGTAAAATAGAATAGAAGAAGAGAAGCCAAGATCCTCGAAGCTCAATTGGCACCTCTTGGTGTTTTCAACAGAGACGTCTAGGGTTCAAACCCCCCTCGCCCACTATAATTATTAAATTTATCCAAAAAAAAAAAAGAAAGATTAGAAGAAGAAAAAAAAAAACCAAGTTTTATATAGGGGTGTCAATATTCGACCCAACCCGCGAACACGACACGAACCCAACACGGTTTTTTTCGGGTTAGGGTTGGGCCTTAATGGGTTTGGGTCATAAACGGGTCGACCCGAAAGTGACACGATAAGAAACGTGTCATAAATAGGTCAACCCGCGTAACCCACAATAGACACGTTTGACACGCCAATTTATTTGTGTCAAATCCGAAATGACCCACTTAACACAACCCGTTTAACTCGTATAACAAATAAATAATTATTTTATTTTAAATTTTTCAAATACCTTTTATATCCAATATATATTTTAAATTTAAAAAGAAAAGTAAGTAATTACAAATGAGAAAGGTAATTTTATTTGTTTCATTAGTTATTATTACTCTTACATTATTATTATTTAGTTCTTGTAAAACTGTTGAGGCGTGATCATATTTTGTAACTACTAATAAATTTTTTTTTTTTGGCATAGAACTTGTACAAATGAAATTGGATGAGTTTGTGGAAGATGTTATGAACTTGGACATCAACAAAGAATCTATGGATGATAATCATGGTCATAGTCAGGATTAGTCTACTATTTGCTCAAATTCTTTCAATATTGATACTTAGCATTTGGCGAGTTCCAAGGATATTATATTTTTGTTGAACTATGTTATTTTATTTTTGTTAAACTATGTTATTTTGAATTTGGGTTGAAGTGCTGCACTTCTTTTGGAGTGTAAAGAACTTATTTCTAGATGAATGTTATATTTTTATTGAACTATATTATTTTGAATGTGGGTCGAAGACTTAAAATGTATGCACTAGTTTTTGGGATATAAAAAAAGATAATTTATAGATGGATGTTATATTTAATATTATACAGGTTGAAATGGGTTGTGTTACATTCGTGTTAACCCAACACGATCCGTTTATTAAACGTGTCAAATGGGTTGGGTCAGGTCAACCCGCCTTATTAACAGGTCGGGTTAGGGTTGAAGGATCCTGACACGATTATTAAATGGGTCGGGTTAGGGTTGAGCCATTTAGTCTAATACCCCTACCTCGACACGACACAAACCCGACACGCTAACCCGAATTGACACCCTTAGTTTTATATCCAAATGGAGAAACCCAAAATTTTTTTAATTAATAATCACAATAAAATGGAACATCAAAGTGAGAAAAAATGCACAAGACAGGCACGCATTGTGACACAGAAAAAACGGGGCGCTGCCCACTGGAGTACACTTAAGTTTTGTACTATGCAACAAAGCATCCCTCTGCCATCAAAAACTTATAGGGCCGCCACTAAGGGTGATTTCTTTAAGCGAAAAATTATCTAGACAATTTCTTCCTTCACAGAGTATCTGATTTATAACTGTTAATTCATTTGTCATCGTCATCCCACCATAGCAACTGAGTGGAAAATTTTAAGAGAATCAGAGAATGAAGTCATGCAAATATAAAAGTACTTAAAACAATAAAATATCAAAAGATATGGAAAATATATTCACTATTCAAATCAATATATATATATATAAGCAGAGACCTTATATGAGAAAGCATAAGGTTCTAACAAGTGGCACATTCTATGCAAAGAGAATTGAAATATTCTCAAGTGCCACGTCAAAAATAAGAACAAATTAAATATTGATTTTTTGTTTCAATTGGATTGATGTTTCAAGGTGTTTCTAATTAACAAATAAATATTCTTTGTATACTTTGGTTCAATGCTTCAAGATTTTTCATCCTTCACACACGCACACAAAACTCTTTGCATTTTAATTCACCATTTTCATCTCTTGCACTTCTACCCTCTTATATATATCTACTCATAACCCTTCATGCCATCCCATGTCAAATACACATAGCCCAAAAATGATGTCATTTACCTTCAATCTTTCGACGACTCCTACTTAACTCTAACATTGTTGTCTCATCTAATCCTAATCCATATGAGTTCGCTACACCCAAGGTAGGGGGGCTTGCACTTTATATTGAATGACAACAGCAATTATGATTTTGATGTTAAGGTCGAACATTGTAGATTTGTAAATGATGTGATTGATTGTGAGTGTTGGGGATATGTATTTTGTTTTAGAATTAAGGAAAAAGAGAAAAACACATTCTATATTAGCTTTTATTCTATAATATTCCTCCAATTTTTTTTTTCTTAATTTCTCATTACTTCGATTGAATAATTATAATGGATATGTGTGTGCAATTTATAATTGTTGTTTTCTTATGATGAACACATTTCTAATAAAGTTATATAACAATTATGTTATGTTAATACATATACAACATTCTCCAAAATCATCTTACATAAAACATTATGAAATTATCTATGCATCTTACGGGTAACTTATTAGTTATAATAAAGTTGGAGTTCTTGAATCATAAAAAGCAAACTGGGAAATAAAATTTTAGATTTCAAGTCACCAGTTGGGTTCATCTTTTAACTCAAAAGACTAATGAGATAGCAGGAGAGTGTTTGAAATGTGCCCTGAAATAACTGTTAGTGAGGAGATGCAAAAGTAACTATTACATGTTGAGCTGTAGACTCTTGTGATGAAGTGTTAAAAATTTTTTATTTTAGAAATACAAGGAAGTGAGGACAAAATTTAGTTACAAAATTGGTTGTAACTTTAGGCTACAACCCTACTCAATATCTTTTTATTGAAAGTGAATTTTGATAAATCCACCATTAGATTACATATTCTTCTTATATTCTCCGCTTGCAAAATTTCTAAAAAAATTAAAAATCAATAGCTATGTTATCAATAAATTATTTAAATTGCAAGTTTTTGTATTTTGAAATTTTGCATAAAATATAAGCTTATAAATTATATAGTAAGTAATATCCGATTGAAACAAAAATTGATATGTGTATTAAGAGTGTAAAGAACATGAAATTCAACGGTTAGATTTTCAAAATATGTAATAATGTCTATGTAATAATGTTTATTTTATTGAGTAAGGTTATAAACAATTTTATAGCTAAACTTTCTCCACATATATATATATATATATATATATATACACTGTTTACAAAAATATGAAGATTATTATATGCACAACTAAGGATGCGTTTCACGAAATCAGGTTATGCAGGCAGCATTTAGTCCAATCTAATTCGGCCTAGGACTAAGTGATCATTCTCACACAGTTGAGGATCAAATAGTGAAGAGTTTAAAATAGAAAGCTAAAAGCCTTTAATAATGGTATTATCTCAAAGCAGGTGAAGTGACTCAAATCAAGAGAGCACTAAGTAATCCACCTTTCATTTTCATACTATTGACGGTTCAAAAGCCAGAGGAAGCTAAAAGGATCTACAAGCTATTGAGTTGTATAAATCATATGATTTTGTTAAGCATTCAAATTGAAGCAAGTCCTTATTTCACTAACTTCAATTTCACTACAGAAAACTACATATTCAAAAAACAAAAACAAAAACAAAAATCTTCCTAAATTACAAATTTATAAACAAAACCATATTAACATAAGCAACCATATTAGCATAAGAATATGTTCATGTTTCGATCGGCCACAAATACTCTTGTCCCCCTCCTTTATATATATATGTATATATCAGTTTCTTTTTTTTAAACAGACCCAAAAGAAAATTCAATAATAACTGCAAATTCCCTGCATATTTAAGTCGAATTGCTATGAAAAAGAAAAGAAAAGAAAAAAGCAATTAAAATAAAAAGTAGATGAAGATAGTATATGTATAGGTACCAGTGTAAACGCAAGTGACATAGATGAGAGCTTCTCTAGGACCGGACATGGCCTCCAGCGGAGTTGTGTACCCAGGTCCCCCCGTGTTGCAGCAAGCAGCGTGCCCATTATTCTCATTCCCCACCACTCCATGTTTCAACACACTCGCATCCGTAGCCATTTTTTTGAAATGACAAGCAAAAAGATGAAAGAAAAGAGTAATCAGAGTGACATGTAAAAAAGAATCTCTCTCTATCTGTGGTTCTTATAATTGATGAGCTCGCGATCAGTGACAGAAACAGAACCGCGATCAGACAATCTCACTTGCTTTTTGTTAATTTGTGGTGGTTTCTCTCTGTTTTCTCAGCTTACTCTGTTCCGATTGCTCTGCTCTGTTTTGGTTTTTATGGGGGGTTTTTAGTGGGAGACAGAGGGTTCGGAAAGTCCGCTAAACAGAGTGGAAATCTATATCGATATCATATCATATTATATCATATTATATATAATAAAAGTTGGGCTTAGACGTCGTGGTTGCGCCAAGTGACGACACCAATTGCAAAATTTTCTTAAATTTTTAGATTTTAAGAAAAAATATAAATAAGTTCTTAAATTTTTAGATTTTAAGAAAAAATATAAATAAGTTTTCTTCAACTATAATTTCTAAGTGGATAAAAATCTTAATTTGATTAAAATTGAATTACACTTGCTATATTTCGAAGTGGATAAAAACAAAAATCATAACAATTAAAAGCCGTGCATCAGGTTAAAGCAATTAAGCAATTTGTCTTTTACTTAACAAAATAATTTTTAAATGTGTGAATAGTACCGTGAGACCCATTTTTAATAAAATTTTTGTTGAAAAAAGAGGTTTGTGGGTTTCGTGAACAGTACATGAGACCCACTGGAAAAGCCACTAGCCACAGAAATGCGCTTCAAAAAAAAAAAACAAAACAAAAAACATAGATGCAGACGCTAATAATCACTATCCAAACGGTCACTTAATTTGAAGATGAAGGTTATGTATAAAAACAGTGTCGTGCTTCCTTGGCCAATAAGACGTCGGTGAGGTTGAAACTTTAAAATTCAAGAGAGGAAAAGAGATGCAAACGACATGTAGCTCTCAAAGATAGAGTTACAAGGCATATACTTTTCCTCTTTGACATATGTGGCATCTTAATTTTAAGGATATAAAAATATATACTTCACGTGATGCTAAAAAGACCTAGCAATAGATGGGTCACGTGGAGCTAAATATTAAATCAAATCAAAATAAAATTAAATAATTGCTAAATAATAAAAGTTGGGCTTAGACCCCGTGGTTATGCCACGTGACTTCACCAAATCGCAGAAATTTTATTAAAGTTTTAGATTTTTAAAGAACTAAAAAAGAATAGTATATTACTAGGACTCTAATTTATTCTTATCATTAAATATATTAGATTTACATTATTTTTTTATTTGTTAGGATATATTTCTTAAATTAGGCGATAATATTTAACATACAAAAATTTAATTTAGATAATATTTATCATCTAAATTTTCAAAATTTTAATATTATTAAATTAATATTATTTTATCAGAATATCAAGCTACAAAACTTGATTATTAAGGGATAAGCACAATCCAAATTCTTCGAGAGGTGATAAATATAAATCTATCCCAAGAAACGATATATATATCTCCAATAATTTGATAATATCTATCTATCCCAAAAAACAGTATATATTTTCATTAATTTGATAATTTCTACGTTGATGACATTTAATATATATATATATCAAAATTCCTTATAGCTATCAACCACGTTCTCTTTTTCTTTTTCTTTTTTTTTTTTTTTTTTTAATTTTTAATTTTTTATATGTTACATTATGTTGAATCAACTTTTTTTTTTTTTTTTTCATTCTATTCATATGACCTTTTTTTTTTTTAATTCCAATTTTTATGGGATAAAAACAAACACATTGATTGGATATCTTTAATTTCAATAAGATTTAAATGAATTATATTTCAAATGAAACTCTACGAATATATATAACCCTATATATCCTTTTTGGAGTGAAGTTTATTTTAATATGTGAATGCCTAAACTCCATGACAATGCAGGTATGCATTCTTTCTTCTTTTATTATTATTATTATTTTCATTTTGTTTATTTTCTTTAGTGTTATTATTGGTTTTCTATCTTCATGTGATTTTAATTAATGAATTCAAAACATTCGAAAACATTGTCAATTTTCTAAAGGCTCCTTTTTTTTTTTTTGTTGTATTTTGCTTTTATTAAATTGATTAGGTTTTGTGTATTGGTTGCCTTTTGTTTAAACTAATTTTCTTAGCTTTGATCTAATCTATATGCTTAGGGATAGGGTCTTAGAATTAATAGATTAATTTTAACAATTTTCTTATTTGATTTTTATGTTACAGCAAATTATCAAGATATTTGTAGGGGCCTTTTGTGCGTATTGCGCGTTGGGTTGGGCTGCCTCCTACAGTAATGGGCCCGAATATTTTCTGAGTAAGGGAGTTGGGGCCGGTCCAATTGTAACTCAACTTGGGCCGGTTTGTGCACAAACTTATACCTTGTCTGCCAGGAGTAGGTTTACGGCAAGCAGAACTGTTTCAGATGAGTTATGGCAGGCAGATATAATAACAATAACCAAAACAGAGTATTTTGACTATTTAAATAAATGGCTATATAATCCTTACTTATAAAGCATGATTACAGTTGTGATAATGTCATTCACAAAGAAAGTAAAGGAGAAAGAAAATAATATGAACTAATCAATAATGGGCATGAATCAAGTTTTAAATTTAGTTTGCGAAAGCAAAGCCAAAGAGGGGATTAATGGCTTTGAGGGAGTCGGACCTGAATGGTTATTGCCCAAAAAGAGTCCTTGTTATGTTTTGGAAGAGAGCAGGATTTGAAGGGGGAGAGAGGGAAACCGACCTACTGGTGCATGCCCACTGTATTACCTCTCATTTTTCCTTAATTTCCTCTCTTTTCTTCTCTATTTTCTTTCTTATCTTTTTTTTTTTCTTTTACTCTGTTTTCTTTTTACTCTGTGAATCCTCTGTTTTTCAGTCCTCTTTTCAGGGCACGGCAAGGGCCCTTTTATAGTGTCTGCCGTGTCCAATGTTTTACCACTTTGCCCTTTAACTGCCTTTGTCTGGTTTGGGCGTACTTGTCGACCACCAAGTCTGTGCAATATTCACCCTTACCAAACAAAGGCAGGTTTGTTTCATTCCTCAGTCTACCGTAGCACTTCTTTCTTACCACGGTATAAATTTGGGGTTCCTAGAAAGCCCATTTTATGAAATCTCTGAGAGATCAACAAAAGTGCGGATGCTTTATTTATCACCAAGTCGAGACGAATACTCTATTGCTTTCTCTCTCTTTCCCTCAAGGCATGCACCCAACGGTTCCCCCCTCAAACTTGCCTATTTTGGGTAGTCTGTCATCCCAGCAGGACGTACCTCCCAAAAGGGCTTGGGCAAGAACCGCAAAATAGATTTTTTCCCCTCTCCCCACCACCAAACCATACCCCCTTTACCTCTTACCTCTGGCCCATGGCCCCACCACGTCTTATATTGGTTGGGTACAGGTTGGTGGTGCCTGGGCCTTGTGCGTGCTTTCCTTTCAGATATGTCCAAGAGTCTGCCTACTGCTCATGCGTTTGTCGTGATCTGGAGACTCTCCGTCTGTGTTTTCTGTCCTTTTATGTGGGCTTTTCTTTGGTTTCCCGCTTCATTCAAGAGCTGGGCTTTGTCTGATGATGGGCCTTACATTTCTATGCTCCACTCTTGATTTTCTTTATTTCTTGTAACGTTGAACTGTTATTCCTGGCGTAATAACTTAATCCTGCTGGACTTATTTTGGGCCAGCCGTTTATTCCTTTCCTCAGTGGCCTGTCATAGCACTGTTTTGCTTTTACTATGGGCTCCTATGTCTCTTTGGGCTTTCCTTTGGGCATCCATGGCCCGATCGCTTTCTTTGGGCTTCCTCGGCCCGTTTTCTTAATTCCACACTCCCATGGGCTTTTTACTAACTTTATTGGGTTTCTCCGGCCCAATAACCTTATTCTCATCATTGGGGTTCATGGGCCTGCCATAAACCCCTTACTCTCTTAATTTGCATTGCCTTGGGCCTGCGGCGGCCCTTTCTCGCTTTTCTACCTTATACACTGTCCATGGGATGCTATTTCTTTCTTTCCTGGCTTCTTTAAGCCTGCTTACCTCTTCAAGACCCATTCGTTTATTTGTTGGGCATGTGATCCATTATTCCTGCCGCTTGGGCCTAATGGTTTTTTGCCATCTATTTTATCAATTCTTTGTTACCCTTATTATTGGGTTTTATTTCTTTCTGTCTGCCTGGGCTTTCACAAATGGCCCTCAACAATGTTCTTTTTATCTTTATTGAATCTATTAAAATATATAATTATTTATACATTTATTTTATAAACTTTTTCATAAAACTGTGCAACGCATGAGCCTATAACTAGTATATAATAATAAGTAAAACTGAGAAAAAATCCAATTAGATTTCAAATTGAAATTCAATTAGATTCTAATTTTGCGCCATGTGTTTCATTTAATCTAAATTTTAAATTTTTGTACCAAGTGAGTTAATTCAGTATAAAAATTGGATTTCAATTTGAGTTTAATTTTGCTTCACATGTCCCATCTAATCTAAGTTTTATTTAGGAGATACTATTTGACCAGTTTATTATTTTAGTTTGTGTTGTATTTAGTAGAATTTCACAGACAATAATTATGAATTAATATTGTATATGTAGTATCCAATAATGATTTTCAAAATCATATACGTAATAGCAATGTAACAAGAAACTTGACGTAATCAATATCATGAAAATTGTAGGAAAAAACTATTTTAGTACCTTCAAATGTCATTGTCAAACTATGTCTTATATGTTTAATAATTCAAATTAACATCAATAGCACAACTACAATTTATCATTCCCAATTTCTCAAAAAAAAAAAAAAAAATTATCATTCCCATGCATAAGCATGGGTTAAAAAAGGTTTTAACATCAAGACACACTAATGGTCCAAACACAGTAATGTTATATTAGTGTAATGTGATCACACGAATCAAATATTACAAGTATCTAACATTACACTACAATCTAACATCATGCGAACCAAACGCTCATAGTTCTACATTCCATTCGTTCTCAATCTTCTTCATCATTCAGTTGCATGTGTTCAAATTTTGCTCCACCCAGTCAAAACTGAATACTCACGCGAGCTTGTAAGTTGTAACTCAAGTTGGAGCACAGAAGTGACAGAACTTTGGCAATTATTTCCTCCAGAAAGAGACATCACCGAAAGCCAACCAAATAATGAGATAAGTTTTGTAAGGCAATGAATAGTTGAAGCAGAAAAGTCTACAGGAAGACCGAGTAAACGTTCCATACTTAACAAATTGCCAACGTTCATAAGACTTGCAAATGAGAGTTCATTGCATATCCATGTTACCTGTCAATTTTTTTTAATCAAAATACTGGCCCATGAGTTGTCAGTTTTGGTAAAGCTATGATAAAGCCATGCAAAGGAAAAGGATTTGCTTTCCATTACAGAACTCTCTTATCCTATCCTAGAGAGCAGTCTAATCAGTGCTGTCAGTGTCAATCGAAGTGTACGTGAGAGAAATGGACTTTTTAAAGGAAGGAATTGAAGTTGGGCCAAACTCTTTAAATTCAATGTTCTTCTTGAAGACTTTTGTGGTAACACCCTCTTGTTGTAACTACAAATAAGAGCAATGGGCTTACTTACATTAATGAAGGAATTGGTTCTTGACCCTAAAAAGTCTTCTAATCTCTAATAGCCTTTGTCAAGCCCGCCCGACAAACAAAACTGTCCGAAGCCAACACTAACAATGTTTCCCCCTTTTTTTAATATAAAAAATATATATTTATCTATTTTAAAACATTGTTATCTTCTTGTTGGAAGTTAATTTTGTTGCTCTATTGGTTTGATTAATAAGAATAATCTCATTGAATGACTCGAACTCTCACAATTTACAAAGTGTAATAGAAATAGATAGTACAACTGTATAAGATAAGTTCGATTTTTCTACTTAGTTTTTGAATTGAACATACTTTGTAGATTAATTTATAATGTGAAATAAGAATTGTTATCAATAATTCCTAGAAGTAGGAATTTATTATTTTTGCCAATTTACTATTTTAATCCAATTTTTAGGTTTTAGGTTAATTAATTTGGGGGTATTTTTGGCAGTGAAAAAAGTAATAACCAACTTTTTGAATCATCTTAATATATACAGAAAAGACTAGGGCACAGTGTCTTGACGAGTCACTACCATATATGTAATATATTATCTCATCTAATGTTAGTCTTATTAGTTTTGTTTGTTTGTTTGGAGATGGAAATGGAGTGGACATGGAGATGGACATGGACATGGACACGGACACGAACACGGTTTTTGTCTTTCTGCACTCCACTATTATCTGATGATCAATGTCTAGGGGGGATGTATCATGAATTTCTCTCCTTTCTTTTTTTCTCTTTTTATCTTCTGTCTCATTACGAGGTTAATTAACAGCTCAGATTTCTCCCATGTGTTCGAGGTATGACTCATTTCTGGAATCTAGGCCCTTTCTTTTTAACAACCATAACCATTCGTTTCTCTAGACTGATCCCTCACCCTCAATATATGGTAGTTTACTTTTTACATTTTAGTTTACATCACAAAGTAACGCTATCTCTCTCCCCTCCATCGAATTGGCCTCCACAAGAATGGGTCCCATTCCAAAGCCTATTACCACATGTGGCAAATGGTCGGGTCGGGTCGGGTTAATATGGTTGCTGGTCAAATCAAGTCATTTTAAGCTGGTTGGAATTAGGTCAAGTCAATTGAGTTGTGGATTGGGTCAGGTTGACTTGTATTTTCACACGATTTTTTATTTTATTTTATGAAAACATGTGTTTGCCATTTGGAGGTTGAGCAGCAAATCATATCATATCATATCATCATATACTATACTATATAATAAAAGTTGAGCTTAAAAATCATGATTAATTAGTTAATTAATTTTCTCAAAAAAAAATTAGTTAATTAATTTTATATTATTTTTTAGGATATATTTCCTCAAATTAAGGGATAATATTTAACAATTGTTTAATTTAGGTGAAACTTTATCATTTAAATTTTAACAAATTTAAATTCTATTCAAACTAAAAGTCTATTATAAAAAATTCAAAACTTTAATCCCAAACAACAACCCACGTTTTCTTTCTTAAAAAAAACAGCGTTTTGACTTATACCCCAACTAAAAGTCTATCATCAATATTTTAAGAACAAATAATTAATAAATTAATTTTTTATTATTCTTTATGATATATTTCCTCAAATTAAGGGATAATATTTACTATTTAGAGATTGTTTAATTTAGATCAAACATATCATTTAAGATTTGGAATCTCATGTGCCAGACGCGTGAAACTAGCCTCTCACAAGTAGGTGCCACACGTGTGGGGCCCACCTGCTTATGAGAGGCAGGTCTTATGTGCCTGGCGCATGAGAGATTTTTCCGTCATTTAAACTTCAACAATTTTAAATTATATTCAAACTAAAAGTCTATTATCAAAAATTCTAAACTTAAATCACAAACAAAAACTCATGTTTTCTTTCTACATATATAAACAACCTTTTGACTTCTACTCTAACTAAAAGTCTATTAACAAGATCTTAAGAACAACTAAAACTCATGTTTTGACTTCTACTCTAACTAAAACTCTATATTATCAATATTATAAGAACAACTAATTAATAAATTAAATTTATATTATTTGTTATGATATAATTTCTCAAATTAAGGGATAATATTTAGCAATTGTTTAATTTAGATAAAACTTATAATTAAACTTCAAAAAAAATTAATTCTAATCAAACTAAAAGTCTATTATCAAAAATTCTAAACCTAAATCCCAAACAACAACCTACATTTTCTTTCTCAAAAAAAAAAAAAAAAAAATCATTTTGACGTCTACTCCGACTAAAAGTCTATTATCAACATTTTAAGAATAATTAATTAGTAAATTAATTTATATTATTTATTATGATATATTTCCTCAAATTAAGAGATAACATTCAACAACTTTTTAATTTAAATAAAACTAAAATTCTACCATCAAAATTTTCTAAACGTAAATACCACAACTCACAATTTTTTTGTTTGTTTTTGTTTTTGTTTTTTTCCTCAAGTTGCATCTTATTAAATTAATATTTTATTAGGATATTAAGATAAAAGACTCTTGACTAAGAGATAAAATTTAACAATTGAAAGTTCAAAAACGTGTACAAAACACCTTTGAACGTTTAGACCCCCAAATTACAACTTAACCAATACAAGCAATATGTCAAACAACTAGTGTGCGGAAACTTAACACATGCTATAATACGAAATTGGTTAAAGACTATCTAAGCCATAACAAAATAAAACCACAGCAGATAATAAAAAGGCAAAGATAGAGAGGAAGGAAGATGCAAACACAAAGACAACACGCGATGTGTTATCGAAGAGGAAACCGAAGTCCTCGGCGAAAAACCTCTCCGCCGCCCTCCAAGCGGTAAACAATCCACTAGAAAATACAGTTGGGATACAAGGACAGCAATAGACCCTCCAAGCCTAATCTACCCAGTGCACCTAAGCCCTCCAAGCTTCTTGCTCCAACGAGGTTGCGCCGAACCTTTTTCTTTTCTAGCTTCCCGGATTCCGCTACTAGACCGTAGCATCAACCAATGAAGATTGGTTCCTTCCTAACTGCTTTCCAGAAATCCAAACAACTGTCTCACAGTGATGATGATGGTGAGAACCAGGTTTGGTATAATGCCTCTCAAGGATTTGACAATGGAGAGGAAGAGAGTTGAGGAATTTGAAGAGACTCTAAGGTAGAGATTGTGGGTGAAACAATCTGGTTTTTCTTTAGGGTTTCTCTCTCAAAATTCTCTCTGGAAGCTCTCTTTCAATCGTGGGTAAAAGGGGTATTTATACTGGAGTGGGAGAGGAATGTGAAACGTCAGGTTTTACAAAACAGGGGTGGCTCGCGGCTTGACTAAGTCGCGAGATCCAGTCGCGAGTTAACCGTATGGCCAGTTGTCCTGTTTTGTCCTGTAGTGCTCCAGCTAGCATGACTGTTCATCTTCCAGCATGCTTGGCACGTGTGCTGCTTCTGGCGGCTTGCAGCCGCGAGTCACCCGCGAGTCCCAGCCGCGAGTCTCTGTTTTCTTGCACACTCTTGAGCAATCTTCACTCTATCACTCACTACCCTTACAACAAACCTACCTAAATACAGGGTTACTAAATACTGAATTACAAGCAAATTTGGCACGGAATAAAGCCAATTAGATGGTTGAATAAATTCAACCTTACAATCTCCCCCTTTGGCTATTCCGTGACAAAACCCTAAAACAGACTCTAGACTTAACATGTGAGTTGGGAACAGTTGAACAAAACTCACTCACACCTAACTCTAGAAGCTGTGAAGCACTTGAATCATATGAACATAATACTCCTGAAACACAACAATACACCATGATCATTGTAAGCAGAAAATTATAAATGCATATGAAACAGGCAATATGTGATCAAGCAAAGATGGAGTTAAGAAACAAACCATGTCTTGATCAACCAAGTGAACACCACAAGGTAGTGATCACAGTGCTCATTCACACTTGGAATGAACACAAGGACATACAAGTTAACAAGCACAAGGCAAGACACTTGTATGCTCAACACTCAACCAATGCATAACACACAAGGCATATGCATCTAGGAACAATCCTACAAGGGCACAAGAGTGACAGTACATAAACCAAAATGCAGAACATTTAGATTAAAGTACTGATTTCAACATAGCATAAAGGCTGCATTAAGCAAGGTACATACCATAAAGCCTACAAACTATGCATAAAACATTAACCCTAAAAGCTTACAAAAGCACATGGGTACAAACACAAAAACATCCTGAATAACATCATCAAAATATATTAAAGTTTAAACCAAGAGTATAAGTAAAGAGTTAGAAACAACTATACACCAAAAACACAGTGTATCAAAACCATAAAAACACTAAAAGTACCCAAAACATAAACATATATAAACAAAGTCTCTGATTTTGACAACTCCCCCTCAACTCATTACTCCCCCTTAAGAGCTGCTTTTCTGCTTCTCAATCATCAATGACATTATCAACAGAAAGAAACTTCTCCCCCTTTTTGACAGGAATGGCCAAAGGGTCACTATTCAGGCTGAGTGGTGAAGCTGTCAAGTTTTGCAGACAAGACATCAATCTGGTCCTGCATGGCTCTCATCCGCTCAGAGTGCTCAGTCTGGACTTCCCTGATCCCATCAAGTCTTTCCAGAATGATTTGGAAAGCATCTGGAGGTGTATCTGAAGAAGTTGAAGCTCTAGACCTTTTGCCACTCCTCCTGGGTGTTGAGGTTGATGCATGCCCTGCTGCCTCTGCTTCAATCTCCATTGGGACACCCTCTCCTTCATCACCTTCATCTTCTTCTCCTGGAAGCCTAACACTTATCCTTTTGCAGGTAAGCTTGTTAATTGCAGAGGGTGTGGGCATGGGACTGATGTCTTGAGGGATTGGAACACCCTTCCTTCTAAAAATCCTCATTAGCAAACTGGGAAAGATCAATTTTGGCCTAGAGGTTGTTCTTGTCTCATCCACAATGGTGTCATATATGTGGGAACTTATGTCTATGAAATTCTTTTCTTTGAGATCCATCAGAAAAACTGCTCTAGCACAATTGATTGTAGTCAATTTCTTAATGGGATAGAGGTTAAATATCATGATTATTGTTAGACACCTCATGTCCACTGGAAAGGCAGTGGTATTCAAACATTTCCCTTCTCTCTGCCCACCTATCCTTTGTTGAACTGATTCAATAGAAACACTCCTATCCTTGTAATTGATAAATTCCTCATCTTCTAATCCTTCAAGTCCTAGTACATCATCTATGACATGTGCATCCAAAATGAATTCTTTACCTCTAACCCAGCAACTTAACTCATTCTCCTTTATCACAGCATTTGAGTAAAATTCCCTAATCAGGGGTTCACACACAACAGGGAAATCACTCAGAAGCTTTTCCCATCCTCTTCCTTTAAAACAGCTGGGGATAAAGGTTTGTCTTAAGTCCTCCAAATTTACAAATCTTTCTTGAATAATTCCTGCATTCAAGAAGTTATCCTTGTATCTCTCAAAGTGATGAACTGACCTAAACAGTTTAGAATCCATTTTCAATCTTTTGTCAGCCTTCTTTGCAGTAGATTTCTTCTTCGGAGGTGAGGGAGCCATCTGTGAACAATCAGAAAAGGCCACAACAGCATAGAACAATATATGTGCAGAACCAGTCAGTACCATGTAATTAACAAAGAGATATCATCCATACAAATGAACTTTGAACACTTAAACAATAAGCTACTTAGATCAATCACATGGATAAACCAAGCCTAAGATAGGAAACACATATAAAAGCAACAGATATAGAAACTATCCTAAAGGCAGATATATGTCAATGAGACAGATAATGAAAAAATGATATGGCTCATAAACAGCATTGTGAAGCTCACATATGCTCCCAAAAGATTTACACAATAGAGCATGCATATTTAGCACAGTAAAACTCACAGCCTCAAAAGGAACAATTTGAAACAACTCAACAGCTCAAAGTTCAGATAAAATAAAAGAATCACTTAGCTAAGCACAGGATGAAGAGCAATAAGGAAACAACTAAGATCAAATCAAATTCTAGCAGCAGCATTCGCAAGCTAAGCATGAACAAGGAGCAAAATCCGAAACACAAACCCATTTCTAAATCACAAACATATGCGAAAAATCAAAGGGAAAAGCACAAAATCAAGTAGAGAAGAGTGCAAAACTGAAAACCCATACCTGTGACTTAAAGATTTTGAGCTACAAGAATGCAACAATGGAGATTGGAAATGGGAGCACGGAGTGTTTGGGAGGGAGATAGTTTAGAGAGAAGATGAACAGTCACAAAAGTTCGAGGGAAAACTGAAAAAGATTTAAAAACTGCTCCTGTTTCTGCCAAACACGCGTTTTTCGCGACTTGATTAAGTCGCCAGCTCAAGCCGCCAAAACACTCAAGGACAAAAAATTGGAAAATTTTTCTAAGTGTTTTTCGCGACTGGAAGGTCTACCCGCGAGTGAGTCGCGAGCTGAGCCGCGAAAATCTCTGAGTAACCCTCGCGACTGGACCTCCCACTCGCGAACAAGTCGCCAAAAATGACCCGCGAAGATGCGACTGAGGCACACGACTTGACATACCCGCGACTGAGCCGTCAAAACAGGGCAAAACTGGATTTTTTAAATTTTCAGATTTTTCAAACAAAATACTTTCCAAAAACACCTAAAACACTCAAAAATCTTTTTGTGCTTGAATTAACAAAGATTGAGCATGTGAAAACACATTTCATCAAGTACAATCACACAAATGAATATGGCATTTATTGAACATAAACTTGTGTGTTGTGTGTGGATATCAACAATGAGATAGTCCTTCGTCTAATGTGAAGCTTCAATGATCGATTCAACCAAGGCATACACAATTAGCACTAGATCATGTGACCTATCTCAATTATAGAAATATGTATATATGACCTCCCACAAAACATGATAACATGACTTGGAGCTTTACATTTTACTCCACTTTTAATCATAACATTTGATCTTTTTGATCTTTTGAGGCAATCACCTCTCATTGTGAGAGTGATATTTGACATTTCACTTTAATGAACAAGCCTTTGGCTTTTTGAATAAACATTCACTTTAATATAAGGTCGCTTATCCTTTTTCCTAGTCGAATACTAGAATGTGTGACAGGCTTTTGCAGCTCAATATCTCTTTTCATTTGGAGATTTACATTTGGTGAGCTCTTTTTAGCAAAACAAAAAATAAAGAGTGGAAAGATATATAGACACAAGTCTATGCATGTCTCAAGATCAACATAACCATTCACTAATCATTCATGACAAGTTTGAAGATCTATTTACAACAATCACATAGATTTCAAGATTTTTCCCACAGTGATATAAGTGCATGAAAACAAGTAATGCTCGAAAATGCACAAAGCCATTAGCACAAAGGTACAAGACAAAACAAGTTTTGAGACAAAACTCAACAAAGTCAATCAAGCTTTTTGATTTTCTAATTTTTTATGTGATTTTTGGATTTTTGACACAAGAAACAAAAAGATTGATAAAACAAAATTAAAAATATTCACAATTAGACAAGCAGACAACCAACATCAAAAACAGCAAGCAAACCAAACAAACATTGTCACAAAGCATAGGAAGTATTAATGCATGGACATGTTGTAATGCTAATGCATGAGTACCCTTTTTCACCCACACGTCACTTGCGTTTGGGGTGATTTCCTTATAGGATTGGGTACGGGAGTTAGGGCTTTCAAACCTTCGTGAGAAGCTTTCCAAGCAGTTGGTGAATGCACCAATCATCTTCATCACGTTCATCATTCTGGGATCTCCATTTTGATCTCTAGATTGATCACCTGTCCAAATTCTCCTATCATTTCTGGGTCCTCCTGACCTTTGAGGAGTTGCACTGTTCTTTGCTCTCAGCTTTTGGCAATTTGGTCGAGTATGCCCTTGAAGTCCGCAATAATGGCACACATAAGTTCCTCTAGGACCTCTTTGTGGTCGTGGGCGTGACTTGGCACGAGATTCAGACCTGCCCACAGAGTGATTACGGGGATTCAGCATCCGTTGGTTCACCACATTCTTCTTCTCCTCCACCTCGAGCTTCTCACCAGTAAGGTCAGCTACAACTGGATCTTTGGCCTTTACAAACTTCACTTCTTTAGTGATATTTCTAGATGAACTACTTCCTCCGGTATATCCCAATCCGGATTTGTCTGAAAAGATCTTTTGAGATGATATAACATCATCTAGCTTCTTGGTGGTGACCTTCTCTATTTTAGCATTCGCTTGCACAACCTCATTCTCAAGAAATCTCACTTTTGTGTAAGCTTCGGACAACTCACCATTCAGTGTTTCTATCTCACATTTGGCCTCCCTATATCGAATTAGGAGACTTTTGTAGTCCTCCTCAGCCTTCTTCATTTTTCTCACAGCAGCCTTGGCCACCCTTGTGTACTCACCCGACTTCTCCAAGAGTGAGTTATAATTCTCTTGAAGATTTGCTGTGCTTTCATCTTCTTCAGCATCCGATTCTTCAACAATTCCTAGTGATTCATCATCACTATGTTCTCCAAGGTCTCGTACAAGCAGATTCAACTCATCTGAAGACTCAACATGAGCTATAGTCATAAAAGCCGAATAGTTCCCTTCTCCATCACAGCTCTCTTCAGATTCTGAGTCAGATGAATCCGAGTCACTCAAAGTCGTGGCATACACTTTACCTTTCGATTTCAAATAATTCGGACATTCCTTCTTAAAGTGTCCATGCCCGTTACATTCGAAACAAGTGACACCTTGTGTAGGTTGGGATTCTTTTCCATCTTTCTTTTTGAATTCCCTTTTCTCCCTTCCAGAACTTTGGAATTTTCTTTTATCATCAAATTTGCCATTATTTTTGAATTTCAAGAATTTTCTGAAATTTTTGACAAGGTAAGCAACATCTTTGTCAACCACATCTTCTCCCGATAAGTCTTGATCTTCCACCTTCTCATTAATGGTCTTTAGAGCAAGGGATTTACTCTTCCGTTGATTGGGCAGCGACATCTCATAAGTCTGCAGAGAACCAACCAGCTCTTGTACTTTGATGTCATCAAGATCCTTGCTCTCTTCAATTGCTGTCACTTTAGCACGAAAACTTTCCGGCAATGATCGAAGGATCTTCCTTACAATCTTTGAGTCCTCCGTTTTCTCCCCCAAGTTGAACTTACTGACCACCACCTCATTTAGCTTCATATAGAAAGAGTCAAAAGACTCATCCTCACTCATTTTGAGCTCCTCAAACCGAGTGGTCAGCATTTGCAACTTGGTGTCTTTCACTTTCTTCGTGCCTTCATAGGTGGTTTTCAAAATCTCCCATGCTTCTTTGGCAACGGTAATATGAGAAATCCTGTGAAATTCATCTGGAGACACACCACAGAAAATAGCATTGAGTGCTTTACTGTTAGCATTAGATGCAGCAAGTGCTGCCTTATCCCATGTGGATTTGGCTGCCTCAGGTTTGGTCCAACCATTCTCAACAGCATCCCAAACAGATTCATCAATAGAACACAGAAAAGCTCTCATGCGAACCTTCCAAAAAGCATAATTACTACCATCAAAATATGGAGGTGCATTTAGGGATTGAGACCTATCCATCTCAAAAGGGAGTCAAGGATCACACAATGGTAATGAAACCAATAGCAGTGTACCTGCTCTGATACCAATTGAAAGTTCAAAAACGTGTACAAAACACCTTTGAACGTTTGTACCCCCAAATTACAACTTAACCAATACAAGCAATATGTCAAACAACTAGTGTGCGGAAACTTAACACATGCTATAATACGAAATTGGTTAAAGACTATCTAAGCCATAACAAAATAAAACCACAGCAAATAATAAAAAGGCAAAGATAGAGAGGAAGGAAGATGCAAACACAAAGACAACACGCGATGTGTTATCGAAGAGAAAACCGAAGTCCTCGGCGAAAAACCTCTCCGCCGCCCTCCAAGCGGTAAACAATCCACTAGAAAATACAGTTGGGATACAAGGACAGCAATAGACCCTCCAAGCCTAATCTACCCAGTGCACCTAAGCCCTCCAAGCTTCTTGCTCCAACGAGGTTGCGCCGAACCTTTTTCTTTTCTAGCTTCCCGGATTCCGCTACTAGACCGTAGTATCAACCAATGAAGATTGGTTCCTTCCTAACTGCTTCCCAGAAATCCAAACAACTGTCTCACAGTGATGATGATGGTGAGAACTAGGTTTGGTATAATGCCTCTCAAGGATTTGACAATGGAAAGGAAGAGAGTTGAGGAATTTGAAGAGACTCTAAGGTAGAGATTGTGGGTGAAACAATCTGGTTTTTCTTTAGGGTTTCTCTCTCAAAATTCTCTCTGGAAGCTCTCTTTCAATCGTGGGTAAAAGGGGTATTTATACTGGAGTGGGAGAGGAATGTGAAACATCAGGTTTTACAAAACAGGGGTGGCTCGCGGCTTGACCTCGCGGCTTGACTAAGTCGCGAGATCCAGTCGCGAGTTAACCGTATGGCCAGTTGTCCTGTTTTGTCCTGTAGTGCTCCAGCTAGCATGACTGTTCATCTTCCAGCATGCTTGGCACGTGTGCTGCTTCTGGCGGCTTGCAGCCGCGAGTCACCCGCGAGTCCCAGCCGCGAGTCTCTGTTTTCTTGCACACTCTTGAGCAATCTTCACTCTATCTCACTCACTACCCTTACAACAAACCCACCTAAATACAGGGTTACTAAATGCTGAATTACAAGCAAATTTGGCACGGAATAAAGCCAATTAGATGGTTGAATAAATTCAACCTTACAACAATAATTTAATTTAGATAAAACTTTATCATCTGAATTTTAAAAATTTAAATTCTACTCTAGTTAATAGTCTATTATTAAAATTTTCAATATACAGATATATATTGTGGGGCCAGAGAACTTGGCGACCCCGGCTCACTTTGTGCTGGGCCCAAGGCTCGCGCCGAGGAGAGAAAAATGTCCGAGAACATATGATGAAAATCCAAATGGTCTAGAGATGTTGCCGAGGACGATTCTGTCCTCGGCATTCCAGAATCCAGAAGGGAAGAACGGCACGCCGTCAGAGGCAGCCTCCCAGGGCGTTCCTTAAAGAAAGGACGAGTACAGTAGGACGCATATGGGGGTATGGTGTAGGAGTAGTTCCAGGAAAAGCTGCCACCTCCACATTTAATGCGCCCAACTAACATCCTGGCCGCATTAATGAGGAAAGGACCCCTGAACAAAGCGGCCTTGGTTGCCGCGACTCACAGAAGGTTTGGGAAGGCGGTTGGTGGGACGAGCACTCGAGTAATGACCTGCACAATCAACAGATGGAGGGTCAAGATCGACTGAAAAGAAGTATATAATGAGAGAGACCCCCCAAGAATGGGGATCGCGAAAAAGGGACAGGAAGAGAGAAAAAGAAGAAAACTGCAGCAGTCTGTATGGTCTTGAAAAACCACAGGAACCTAGTACTGAAAGTAAAAAAAGAAGAATATCAAACTCCTTGGACGAAACACCCAGGGACAACATTTCAGGCTTGAACCCATTTCCTTATTGGTCCGCCCACACCCAACTATGTATAGTGATTGTGGTTTAGACTAACACCTGGTTCTTAGGCCTACTCTCTAAAAATTCATTGTATTGGGCCAGTTGGGTTTGAGACCTTTCTCCCAATAGGAAGAGCGCTCAAAACCAACACCCTACAATTGGCGCCATCTGTGGGAAGAACTTATGTGTTAGTAAGGACAACGATCCGGCATGGTAGGGTCAGGCCCTCATCAAGCAAGCTCCCATCAGCTCGAACAAGCCAAATCCCAACAACAGGGTAACTTCCCCAACCTTAAGCGTGACTGAAACGAAGAGAATGGAAGGTTTCGAGAGGGAAGCATACACACCACCCAAACCAGCAGGAGCCATTCTCGTGCAGGCAGCCACGTGCTTCAGAGACGAAATAACAGCTGGGCCCCGCAACAGGAGGAAGTTAGGAGCCATATGTCTCAGAAATAGAACGATAGGCAGTCCATGCAGCGAGAGATAGACAATTTGAAAAGAAAGTTGTACCATGCTCAACAAAGGAAATCTCGTTCCAGACTTGATGTGCCCTCCGATGATGAAAATGATGACGACTATAGACGAAGATCGAGGACTCCCCCAATCGAGACCTTCTCCCACGAAGAAGAACACTACCGGAGGCGTAGGCGCAGAAGCCCATCTCCTAGGGGCTTGGGAAACGACGCCATGAGCAAGGCACTGGATCAACTCTACAAGTCGCCTTTCATGCACCACATGGAAGGGGCCATACTCCCTCGACGGTTCCAGCAGCCAACCTTTTCCATTTACAACGATAGAACAAACTTGGTGGAGCATGTGAGCCAGTTCAACCAAAGGATGGCTGTCCATTCTAGGAATGAGGCGTTGATGTGCAAGGTCTTCCCATCTAGCTTGGGACCAGTGGCGATGAGGTGGTTTAATGGTCTGAAGACGAACTTCATCGACTCGTATAGGCAGTTGACCTAAGCTTTTGGCTCCCGCTTCGTTACGAACCGCAGAGCCCTTCGGCCTTTGAGCGCTTTGTTGTCGTTATCCATGCATGACAGAGAAACCTTAAAGGCCTACTCAGACAGATATTGGGAGACGTACAATGAAATGGAAGACAACTTCAACGACGTCGCCATTATCACTTTCAAAAACAGTCTCCCAGCCGATCACGGCCTACGGAAGTCTCTGACTGGCAAGCCCGCCACCAGTATGCGTCAACTGATGGATCGGATTGATAAGTACAAGCGAGTGGAGGAAGACCAGTTAAAGGGAAGAGGAAAAGAGAAGGTTATCCCTTAGGAGAAGAGGGATTTCAGGTCGGACCAGTATGGCAGCAACCACCCGAAGAGGGACTCTGTAGGGCAACCCGGAACAACCAATGCACAGACTGTCAACGCCGTATTTCGAGAACCAGTGCATCGGGTTTTGGAGAAAATCAAGAACGAGTCATACTTTAGGTGGCCGAATAAGATGGCGGGAGAACCCTCGAAGCGCGATCAGAACCTTTATTACCAATACCACCAAGACCATGGCCACACTACGGAGAACTGCAAGACCTCTGGAACCACCTAAACCAGCTAGTCCGGGAAAAGAGGCTGAAGCACCTTCTACATCATTCTAGTGGTCATCAAGGGCATCAAGAGGCTAGGAGAGATGCTGCCCTGAGGCCACCCGCAGGAACGATCAGCGTAATTGTGGCTGCACCAGGGAGAACAGGCATGCGCCCTGCATGAGTGTTATCGATGGTTCAACTGCCTGCCGAGGAGTCCCAACTAGGGCCGAAGAGGGCTAGGATGAGCTTTTGTCTCGTTTTAAGATTTTCAGAGGAAGATAAGATCAGGACCATCTAGCCCCACGACGATGCACTGCTAATCACCCTCCGAATCGGGGCCTATAATGTGAAAAGAGTAATGGTGGATGGGCGGTAGCGCAGCTGAGGTTATGTACCCCGACCTATACAAGGGGCTGAGGTTAAAGCCGGAGGACTTGATGCCCTACAACTCCCCCTCTGATGAGCTTCGACGGGAAGCTTGTCATTCCAATGGGCATGATTAGGCTGCCTATCCAAACCGGCCCGGAAGTAGTGAAGGTGAACTTCATCGTGGTGGACACCTACTCTCCCTATACAGCCATTGTCGGTAGGCCCTGGCTCCATACCCTAGGGGCTGTTGCTTCCTCGTTGCACCAGAAGGTGAAATTCCCGTCAGGAGACCAAGTCCTGGAAATCTGTGGTTGCCAACCCACAGCAAGGCAATGCGTGGTAGCGACCGTCTCACATCGGTTTGACGCAGAGTCCTCGGCCTCCGCTGAAGAGAATTTACAGCAACTAAAGACCCCGGTTTCGCCCCCTAACACAACTGCCGAGGAGGCAAAATGCGAAGACCTGGAAGAGGTGGTCATTGATGACAACCCGGAGAAGTTCTTCCGAGTAGGGGCTCGGCTGCCTCTCCAGGAGAAAGAGAAGCTGATTGAGTTCCTTAAAAGGAATATTGACGTATTTGCATGGGATGCCTACGATGCCCCCGGGATCGACCCAGCCTTCATCTGCCATCACCTCAATGTCAACCCGGCCATCATTCCCAAGAAGCAACCACCCTGTCGCCCATCAAAAGAGCATGCTGACGTGATTAGAGGTGAAGTGGCAAAGCTTAAACGTGCTGGGGCTATCAAAGAAGTCTTTTACCTCGAATGGCTGGCCAACACGGTGGTGGTCAAGAAGAAAAGTGGGAAATGGCGGGTCTGTGTGGACTTCACAGACCTAAATGAGGCGTGCCCTAAAGACCCATTCCCAATGCCTCGGATAGACCAGCTAGTGGACGCAACAGCAGGCCATCCTCGGATGAGCTTCTTAGACGCCTTTCAAGGCTACAACTAAATACCACTGGCACTGGGGGATCAGGAGAAAACGGCCTTCGTAACACCAATTGGAAATTACCACTACAAGGTAATGCCATTTGGCCTGAAGAATGCGGGATCAACTTATCAAAGGATGATGACTAGAATGTTCGAACCATAGCTGGGCAAGAACATCGAAATCTACGTCGATGACATGGTGGTGAAGAGTAAAGTGGTGTCCGAGCATTTAAGGGACCTCGGCAGCATCTTTGGTGTCTTGAGGAAACATAAGCTGTGCCTAAATGCTTCCAAGTGCTCATTTGGCGTGGGGTCAGGCAAGTTTTTGGGTTACATGGTTACCCATAAGGGAATCGAGGTTAACCCTAACCAGATCAAGGCCATGAACGACCTGAAACCGCCACAAAACGCAAAGGAGGTCCAAAAGCTTACTAGGATGATCGCAGCCCCTCAATTGATTCATTTCCAGATCGGCGGATAGATGTAGGCCGTTCTATCTCTTGATCAACAAGTGGAAGGGGTTTGAGTGGTCCGAGGACTGTGTGGTGGCTTTCCAGCAACTCAAAGATTACCTATCCCGGTCACCTATCATGTCCAGTCCTGAGATCGATGAAGTTCTGTATACATACATTGCTGTAGCCCCCCATGCTGTGAGCTTGGTGCTAATACGGGACGACAATGGCATCCAAAAGCCGGTCTATTATGTGAGTAAGTTGCTGCATGAAGCCGAGGTCAGATACCTACTCCTGGAGAAAGCTATACTGGCTGTGGTCCACGCCACGCAAAAGCTTCCCCATTATTTCCAGGCCTACATAGTGGTTATTCTAATCCAACTACCCTTGAAGTCTGTACTGCGAACCGCTGACTACATTGGAAGGATTGCCATATGGAGCACAATTCTAGGAGCTTTTAACATCAAATACATGCCTCAGACTTCTATAAAGGGCTAAGTCCTGGTAGACTTAGTGGTCGAATTTGCTGAAACCCCAGTAGAAACAGTGGCAGAGGAGCAGTACATGGATGGAAAATCGGTTGGAGTGATCTCTACACCAGGACCCCCATGTTGGAAGGTGTATGTTGATGGCGCGACAAATCAAAAGGGATCTGGAGTGGGGCTAGTCCTAATATCTCCCGAGGAAGCCATCATAGAGAAGTCCCTGAGACTTGGGTTCTCAGCCACGAATAACGAAGCCGAGTATGAGGCCCTGCTACAAGGAATTGCCATGGTACAGAAAATGGGAGGAAAGGCAGTGGAGATGTTCTCGGACTCGAGACTGGTAGTGGGCCAGGTAAAGGGAGAATTAGAGGCAAGAGATGCAAGGATGCGAGAGTACCTAAGCCAGGTCCAACGCTTACAGCCGAGCTTTAACTCTTTCAGCTTATCGCACGTCCCCAAAAGCGGAAACACTCATGCAGATTCGCTGGCCACGCTTGCCACCTCCTCAGCAGGGGATTTGCCTGGAATTATCCTCGTCGAGCACCTGGACAGAGCGAATGAAGTAGTCAAAGGCATGGTCCATATTCATGAAGTCAAAGTGGGCCCTAACTAGATGGACCCTATCATGAGGTTCCTCAGGGATGACATCTTGCCCGATGAAAAGTCGGAGGTGGAGAAGATACGAAGAAAAGCTCCTCGATTCTGGTTGTCCGAGGACCACAAATTGTACAAACGCTCATATTCTGGGCCATATTTACTGTGCGTCCACCCTAAGTCATCAGAACTGCTGCTTAAAGAGCTGCACAAAGGGATCTACAGGAGTCACATAGGAGGAAGATCTCTGTCACACCAAGCCATTACCCAGGAATACTGGTGGCCGGGGATGCAGAGGGAAGCCCTGGAATATGTTAAAAAGTACGACCAATGCCAAAGATTCGCCCCGAATATTCATCAGCCAGGCGGGGCCCTTAACCCTCTGTCTAGTCCGTGGCCGTTCGCCCAATGGGGCCTGGATATTGTAGGGCCCCTCCCAAAGGTAGCAGGAAATAAGAGATACCTACTGGTCGGCACAGATTACTTCACCAAATGGGTCAAAGCTGAGCCACTGGCCAACATTAGAGACGTGGATGCTAAGAAATTCATCTAGAGAAACATTGTCACACGATTCGGAGTCCCTCGCACCCTCATCTTAGACAATGGACTTCAGTTCGATAGCAAGGCCTTCAAAAAATATTGCTGTGAGTGGGGGATCACTAACAGGTACTTAACTCCGACCTATCCTCAGGGAAACGGGCAAGCCGAGGTTGTTAACAAGGTCATAGTCAACAGACTTAAGAAAAGACTAGATGACGCCAAAGGAAGATGGGTGGAAGAGCTGCCGCACGTCTTATGGACCTATCGGACTACACCACGGTGGTCGACAGGGGAAACGCCTTTTGCCATGACCTATGGGGCCGAGGCTGTTATCCCTATAAAGGCAAACTTCCTAACTCTGAGGATGAGTTCATTCACCTCGGATAGTAACGACGAACTACTAGGGAAGAACCTAGATCTGATCGACGAACGAAGAGAAAAGGCAATGGTCCAATTGGTCTATTACCATCAGAAGCTCAAACAGGGATATGATGCAGACTACTAGCACTAAGGGACTTAGTACTGAGGAAAGTTGTGGGTGCTGCAAGAAACCCATCATGGGGAAAGCTTGGACCCAACTGGGAAGGACCATACCGGATTACTTCAGTTGCGGGGATAGGAGCATACTACCTAGAAGACTTAGATGAAAAAGCTGCACCCCGTCCATGGAATGTAAATAACCTGAGAAGGTATTACTATTAATAAAAGCATTTGTCTAGTTTAGATTTTAAGCCCATCTTGATTACACGTCTCACATTCTGGCAATAATCTAAGTGCTAGACAGAACCAAGACCTTGCATGGTCCTCGAACTCAAGCCTATGGGGAAACTAGTCACTCCAAGAAAATCTAAGTGCTGGACAAACCAAGGCCTTGCATGGTCCTCAGACTCAAACCTATGAGGAAACTAGTCACTCCAAGAAAATCTAAGTACTAGACAGAACCAAGGCCTTACATAATCCTCGGACTCAAGCCTATGGGGAAACTAGCTACTTCAAGATTTGTAAAAGTTGTGGATACGACCTAACCGTACGCTCGGCACCTCGGATTATACACTTAGCCCCCTAGAAATATGGGTAGACGCAAGCTAAGCGTGCCCTCGATACCGGTAAGACAGTATTGAGGGATTTAACTTCAAATATATTATGTGCACAACCATTCACACCCATTAGGATAATTAATTCACAAGCCACGAGATTTGCAGTAATAGTAATATCAGTAAAGGCAATAAACACATGATTCAAAAGGGAAAAGAAGAAAGGAATTTCATATATATAGTCGAAAAATTCAGTTACAAATGAATTCCAAGACTCCTAAAACAGAATCAAATTAACTAAAAACTAAATTGAAAAGAAAACCAACACAAAAGGTGGCCGGAGTCTTTACTTCTTCAACTTTATTTTGGCTCCTTCCTTGGGAAGCCGAACAGGATTGGCCTCGAGACCCTAGGAGACATCCCCTTCCTTGGGAAGCTAAGCAGGATTGGCCTCGAGGTCGTGAGTGACATCAGCCGGGGAAATGGACTGAAGGGGCTGAATCAAGAAAGGTGGCTCCTCGGCGTGAGGGTCCTGAGTGCTGACTATGGATTTGGCAGCATCCTGGGGCGCTTCAGGGTTAGAACTCTCACCCGTTTCTATCACCTTAGGAAGCTCACCCCCCTTGGCTGGCTCGTTAGCGGGGGACATGGTCAGGGCAGCCTCAGGCTGGGCAACCTCAGCCTCTTCCAGAGCACTTACCATCTCAGAGTTAGTCTCACGAATGGCCGGAGGATAGTACACCTTCTTCATCTTTCACAGATCAAACGAAGCCTCTACCCCAGCTTGTTTAAGGGCTTCATTCCAGACTTGGAAGCAGTAAAGCCGGCATACCCCAGGGATTTAAGCCTTAAGGACAGCCTGGGTATCAGTCGCCCCCGCGTCATAGGCCTCCTCCTTAGCTTTGTCCTTGGAGGTCTCGGCCTCCGTCTTGGCAAATTCAGCCTCCGTTTTAGCCCTTAGAGCTTCATCCCTGGCCCATTCCGCAACTCCCCTTACCATCTCTGCCTTGGATGACTTCTTCTTTAAATCGTCAATCTACTCCTTTGCAATCCTCAACTGTTCCTCGGCTTTGAGCAAGCGCCTTGTCTGGTCCTCGGTCTGTTTTTGAGCACCAGCCATGCCTACTTCAACACTGTCCCTGGCCCTAGTCATGTCCTTCAAATCCTCCCTGGCCTTAGTAAGGTCAACCTCGGAATTCTTAAGGGTCCGAGCAACATCCAGGCGCTTATTACGTTCGGTTTCCAAGGACCTGCTCTGCTCCTTAGCCATATCCTCCAGCCTATAAGTGGCCTGGACGGCCTGCCAATTGGAACAAACACATTATGAATGGGAAATTAAGGAGCAAAAATCGACGGAGTCACAAGTATCAGAAGCCTTACCATGGCCAGGTACCTCTTCATGCTGAGGAAGACCTCCTACCTCCTCATATTCTTCAACTCCTTTATGTCAGTAGGGAAGAGCAGGGTCCTCTTCAATGCGTCGGCCACATAAATGCCTTCGCCACCTCGAAAGTCCCTTAGAGAGGCATCTTCCATCAACGGTTCCCCGTGGAGCATTGGGACCAGAAGCCAAGCCTCGAGCACAGATTAGGCCTCGACCTCCTTGCCTTGGCCTTGAGGCCTAATCTTCAGCTGCTTCTAAGCTCGTGGGGCTTCGCCCTCCTCTTAAGGCGTGCTAGACTTCCCCTCATCCATTGGCTCCTTGCCCTTAGAACCCCTCTTCCTCTTTGAGTCGGTGGGCTCAGGCCGAGGAGGTAGAGTCGATTGGGGGGAAGTAGGAAGCTTCAACCGGGGAGATGGTGTCCGTGATCGAGCGGGAAAAGACCTGGTTTGAACAGGTTGAGACTGTGGCGGAGGAGGGGGAGGTTTGGATTACGACTTTCCTGGTGCCTCCTTCCCAGGCTGGCCTTCAATTAGGTCGAATAGGCTTGTCTGGGGCTTCCTTTTAAGACCCATCTGAGAGGATGTCCCCGCTGACAAGAGATCCACCTCAGAAGGGTCGGGGTCACCTAAGTCACCAACAGGATCCGCAGACGGACTAGCCTGGTCAAACACACCGAATCCTTCTTCGGGCAAACCCAAATCACTCTTGGCTTCCGTCGCTTGGTGAGATGGAGAAGAGCTAGCCAATGGGATGCCCTCCAGAATAGAAGACCCCTTGGGAATCAGAAACCCTTGCTTAACTATAGTGATCCTCTGAAGCCAGGGATCGTTGGCCCGGATGACGTACTTCGGGTCGGCAAATGACCTCTGGATAGGATCGTAACCCAAGATCTTGTGATCTGCCCTGACTTGGTTGTCCGCCTCGTTTACAAAGACCACCACCCTGAGAATAGTCTCTAAATCCTCCTTGTTGGTCAGATGGAAGTGCCGCTGAAAGGCGTGTGAATCTGCAAAAAGAAGGCGTGTTCATATCAGTAACCAAACCATGCAAATCATGATGGCAAAAAATAAAAGAAGGGGATCATCCCTCTCCCACTCTAGATACCCCACCTGGCTCCCCCTCCACCGTAGGGCAAGGGAGGCCATCGTGCCACTCCCCAGACACAATGAGGAAGTCCTTGTTTAACTCTTTGCTAGACTAGGGGAGGCACTGAATAAGCCGAACCCTATCATCCCTCGTCTTCAAATAGTAGGACTTGCCTTTCAGGAGTTGAAGGTTGTAGCACTAGTTCACGTCATGGTGGGTTAACCTTAGCCCCATTTTCTCGTTTAAGGCATCCACACAACCCAGGATCCTAAACACGTTAGCAGCACACTGGGTGGGAGGCTAATCGGAAGTGCCTAAGATAATCTCTCATCACTGGCCCCATGGGGATTCTCACGCCCCCTTCTATGAAGGCGAGTATGGGGATCACCACCTCGCCCGTTTTCCTCCTAAAGTGCCATTCCCCTTCCTCACAGTACCTCAGGCCCACATTAGAGGGTATCCTATAATCGGCGATGAATTTTTCCATCGCCTCTTCGGCCTCAACCAACTTTTTTAATTTACCCATCTCTGGAAATTGCCAAAGAGACTCAGGGGATGACGAAGAAGGAGAGGAGCAAGAGAAAGATAAACTTAGAAGAGGGAAAACACAAATTGAAGAGAGAAGAAAACTTACAGAAATAAGGAAAAGCTCCTTGGACAGGCTTTTTATGCTGGAAAGAGACTCAAGTTTGGCTGGAAGTTTGACTAAACTCAAGATATAAGCGCAAGAACTCTTAAGTGCAAAGGTAAAGAGACAAGTTCGTTCGAATGGGTATTTATACCTCCCAGTAAAAAATAACTGTGCGGGTTTTTTCGCCCATAAAGGTGAGGAAATCTCTATCGTCAAATCACCATCACACCGTTGAACGTGGGGAGCACAGAGCTGCCAACATTTAATGAAGACACACTTCATATGCCAAGGCGCCAGGAACGTGTCTCAGGCATACGAAGAGACTCCAGCATTAATGGAGGACAGGAATTGACAAGCCATGATAGAGGCCTGATGTTACCAAAACCCTCCTCTCCGCCCGAGGATCCAGACAACAAGATTTTGAGGGGCTATTGTGGGGCCAAAGAACTTGGCGACCTCGACCCACTTTGTGTTGGGCCCAAGGCCCGTGCCGAGGAGAGAAAAATGTCCGAAAACATATAATGAAAATCCAAATGGTCTAGAGATGTTGCCGAGGACGATTCTGTCCTCGACATTCCAAAATCCAGAAGGGAAGAACAGCACGCCGTCAGAGGCAGCCTCCCATGGCATTTCCCGAAGAAAGGACGAGTACAGTAGGAAGCACACGGGGGTATGGTGTAGGAGCAGTTCCAGGAAAAGCTGTCACCTCCACATTTAATGCGCCCAACTAACATCCTGGCCGCATTAATGAGGAAAGGACCCCTGAACAGTGCGGCCTTGGTTGCCGCGACTCACAGAAGGTTTGGGAAGGCGGTTGATGGGACAAGCACTCGAGTAATGACCTGCACAATCAACAGATAGAGGGTCAAGATCGACTAAAAAGAAGTATATAATGAGAGAGACCCCCCAAGAATGGGGATCGCGAAAAAGGGACAGGAAGAGAGAAAAAGGAAAAAATTGCAGCAGTCTGCATGGTCTTGAAAAACCAAGGAAACCTAGTACTGAAAGTAGAAGAAGAAGAAGAATATCAAGCTCCTCGGACGAAACACCTGGGGACAACATTTCAGGCTTGAACCCATTTCCTCATTGCTCCACCCACACCCAACTATGTATAGTGATTGTGGTTTAGACTAACACCTGGTTCTTAGGCCCAATTTGGGCTAGTTGGGTTTGAGACCTTTCGTCCAATAGGAAGAGCGCTCAAAACCAACACCCTACATATATATATATATATATATATATATATATATATATATATATATATATATATTAAGTCATGACTTTTCGATATAATCACTTTTAACCAATAAAGTCATCCATATAATTAAATCCTACATAATATAACCCCATATTTTTTTGTATTTTTTTCACTTTTTTTTTCCAAGATGCATCTTACACTTAGAGTTCATCACGCTTATTGTTCTTTACTTCTGAATTTGTGTGAAGAATATAATGCCAAAGGAAGTTTACTATAAAGAAGCAAAACAATGGGCACCATTTAAGTTTTTGATTCTCTTATAAGTTATCAAAAAATTTTTTTCTCAATTTTTGAACTCTTTTGTGTATGTTTTGATTTTGGGTTTTGATTATTATATTTAATTTGTGATTGTGTTTATTTTTTCAAATAGACTATCACTAGGGAAAAAAAATGTATTGAGGAACTATTTTGTTTAATATTAGTTGTGTTGGCTATGGCATAATTCAAATAGGAATAATCAAACTCAGTACATATCTCATATTAAAAATTAACACAAAGCACAAAGAGAATTTGAAAATATAAAAATAGATAAACACTGACAATGTCCAAACTCTAAACAATCAGAACTTAAAGTAATTTTTTTATTAAAATTACTTACTTATTTTAGAATTTATTATTACTTTTTATTTAATTTTTTTGTTTTAATTATTTTTTTACAAAAAAATTAGCTTATATAAGAATCTTCATCAAGCCATTCATCGCACGAGAATAATACTAGTTACTAGATGTAAAATGCATTAATTTGAATTCACCACTCATATCAAGAGTGAGCTCAACTAAACAAATTAATACTTGTTTAATAATTTTTAAATTATATAAATCTCAACATTATTAACCAAAACAGAAAAAGCACAAAGGATATGTAAAACAAATACACAAGCTTCATTTTCTACACAATATATCAACATCCCAAATCATAAAACAAAACTACAAAAGCCTTATTGGATAACTGTTTTGACAAAGAATAAAAACAGACAAGAAATTTACAATCTTGAAAACTAATTTTATAACATATTATCAATTGTGCTTGATACTCTATTTCTATTTGAGAATATACATTAAAGTTTGATTGTTTACTTTTTTATACATTATCTCTTTTATGAATATCATGTCATTGTTAAGCAACACACACTCTAAGAAATATCATAATTTCTTTGGAAAAACCGTTTCTTTTGGACATGAATTGTTAAAAAAAATAGGCCTAATAATTCAAAATTTTATGCTAATTTCATTGATACTCTGGCTTTACGCTTTTCACACTTATGAATGTTTCTCATACATGTCTATAATTTTAAATATATATTTTTAACTTTACTGTAACTTATCTTAGCATATACTTTGTTATTTGATATTTAAAAATATTTACTCATTACAAAATGCCTCAATCATTCATCTTTCAATTCATTTGCACGTAGTTATGTAAATGTCTCAATCGATTCCTTACTCACAATAAACAATTAAACCAATATTGCCTTAATTCTATTTTTTTTTACCCCAACTTTTTTTTTTTAAATTGCTCAGGTCGTAGGTTGGGTCGGGTTGGCTCGCAAAAAAGGGTTGGGTCATGGGTTAGCTCATTTTTGTTTTGAGTCAAAAAATTCAGGTTCAGGTTAGATATTTTTTGGGTTGGGTCAGCAAATTCTAACCAGTTTTCCATGTCTACCTATAACATATTTTTCGAATATACTAGTGGGTATAATTTGGAAGTCATTTTTAAATTGTTGTTATTTTGAAGTTATTTAGAGAACTAGATTTTTTTTTCCTTCCTTTCCCCTAAATTAAATTAAATTGTTTTTTTGATTTTTTTTTATACTAATTGTAGCATTGAAGATATTTAACAATCATTAATTATCAGATAGTTCCCTCAAGTCTTGAACCTGCAATACCTCTAATCATGTCCCAATTCTAATAATTCCCTCAGGTCTTGAACCTATGCCAAGGAAAAAATTATTTCATTTTGAAGAGATGTGGCTAACCGATCCCAGGTGTGTGTGGGGGGGGGGGGGGGGGGGAGATAGAATTTTGACACCATGGTGCTAGAAAGAATTCAAAAATGTGGCAAAGATCCTAGTTGGTGGAGTCGTAATTGTTTTGGTAATGTGAGAAGAGAATTGGAGAATAAGTAAATACTACTAGTAATGACTGGAGAGGAGGCTATTTGTGCAGGGTGTAATCACAATCTTAGGAAGCTCAAGTATTAAATTAATATTCTACTGGACCGAGAGGAAAAAAATGTGGGGGTGGAGATCATATATCCTGTGGCTGAAAAAGGGTGAAAAAAATACTAAGTTTTTTCATAGTTAGGCTACAAAACGTATGAAGAAAAATTAAATCTTTGGCATTAGAGATTCATTAGGTTAGTGACACTCCCAGGCTAAATCTTTTTCCTCTGCTTTGGTGAATTACTATCAAACCCTTTTCACAACCTCTAGTCCGAACTTAAATGGGGAAGCCTTGGATCACATCCCCATATGTAATAACTAAAGATATTAATCACAAACTTACAGAGGATTTCATGGAATGGGAAGTTCAAGACTTCAAGTAGCACTCAAACAAATGGCCTTACTTAAAGCTCCAGGACCCAATGGTTTGTCTCCTTGTTCTACTAAAAATTCTGGAATTTGGTTGATGGGGATGTTACTTCTTCTATTCTTCACTAGTTGAATTTAGGTACTCTCCCTCATCCAATTAATCTCACTTTTGTCACGCTTATCCCCAAGACTAATATTCTGGAACATGTGCATGATTTTCACCCTATAAGTCTTTGCAATCTCGTGTATAAAATCTTTTCAAAGGTTTTAGCTAATAGATAGAAAAAAAAATTCTCCCCCAGATCATTACTGAGCACCAGTCAGCCTTTGCTAAGGATAGAATTATTTTTGATAATATTTTGGTGGCCTTTGAGAGTTTACATGGTATGAAGAATCATAATTCTAGTAACTCAAGATTATGACCCTTAAGCTTCATATGAGCAAAGTTTATGATAGAGTTGAGTGGATTTTTTTTGGAGAAGTTGACGAGGTAGATAGGTTTCAAAGAGAGGTGGATTGGTTTAATGATGACTTGTATTAAATCTGTCACTTACTCTATTTTAGTGAATGGAGAACCTAGAGGGATGATTCATCCCACTCTTCCCTCTTTCTCTTTTTACTATGCACAGAAGGATTGCACAACCTCATCAAGTAGGTTGTCAGACTCGGTGATATTAAAGGATTATCTCTCTATAAAAGAGGCCCTAAACTTACCCATTTGTTTTTGGCAGATGACAACCTTCTATTTTGCAGGGCAACCCCATATTGAAGTGTTCATCAAAAAATTTTGGTAGGGTCAACGAGATGATAGAAAGAAGATTCACCAAGTAAAATGAGATGTTTTGTGCAAATCAAAGTTGGTTGGAGGGATGGGCTTTTGAGATTTGGCTATGTTCAACGATTCTCTATTGGCTAAACAAGCTTGAAGGTTGCTTCATGATAAGAACTCCTTGTTTTATCAAGCCTTTAAGGCTTGCTTCTTCCCTACAGTCTCAATAATGGAGGCTAAGAACTCTCAAATCTAATTCTATGCTTGGAAGAGCATTTTAAAGGGTAGGAAGTTGCTAAAACAGGTTGAAAAATGGAGGGTTGGAGAAGGTAAATCTATTACCTTGTGGGATGATTTTTGGTTACCATACATGTAATGGTAAGGTCTCTTCATTGGTGAGTGAGAACTTAAGAGACTCTATAATTGGTCTACTTATAGATCCCCAAAGTCGACAATGGAGAGGACCCTTAATTGACAATTTGTTCAAACCCTGGTAGGCAGCTGCTACTAAAACAATATACCTCTTAGTCATTTTCCTTCAAATGACTCTTTATTTTGGCCAATGATGCATAATGGGATTTTGTAGATATCTCATTTTGTACCCCTTATTACTCGAGCCCCCATTCCCCAATGACAATATCACTGGGTAGATCTAGGATTGGTCTAGGGCCTAGCCAAAAAACCTCTTTAGTTTAAAACTTATAGAAACCCTAAGCATGCGTACACATCCTTGAGCATGCGTACGCATTAGGGTTTCAAAAAAGCTATATAATGAAATTTTGTATGGAAAATGCGGTAGAGCTAATCTTACATCACCTGGGAAGAGCCGTGCCCCTTCTCTTTGAACACTAGTAAAAGGCCCCAAGACCCTTTTTCCAAAGAGACACAAAATCAAGAAGATGAAGTATCCAAGAAGATGACCCTTCAGGAAGCCTATGATAAGCTATGCACTGAATTCATAAAATCTGAAAAGACTTCTCATCTTTGTAGAAAAGAGCTTAATGTGGTAAAAACTGAAAAAGCTAATCTGTTAGTCAAACAAGATGAGACTATTAGGTTAGTTGAGACTCTTGTTATGGAGAACACCTCATTAGAAGAGAAGGTCAAGAATCTCGAGGTTGAGCTTAGTCAAGCTAGAACTCAAATAGAGAGGATGTCTAGTGCAAAGCTTAATAAGGTCTTGAGTGCTCAAAAGCCTAGTTCTGATAAGACTGACTTAGGATATGTTATTTCCTCCGGCCCCTCCTCTTCCATGGCTTCTAGATCAAGGACTATCTTTATGCCCCAATCTGAGAAAGGTGCTAAATGTATGAAATTCAAAATTGATTTGTCTAATTCTAAATCCTTTGTTAGACCTCATGTTTGTCACCATTGTGGTGTTTCTGGACACATTTGTCCTAATTGCTTTAAGTTCTATCCTCATAAGCAATTGTCAAAACGGTCACAGGTTTCCTCTCAAGGACCTACACCTTTGTTTGGAGAGTTATTAGAAGCCATGAGTTTTTTAACTCAATTTCAGGAGAATCATAATTCTTCTATGTCCTTTAGTAGATATACTAGGACACGTGCCTTTTCATCTTCACAGCCAAAGACTCATGCTGTGTGGGTGAGAAAGGAGCTTAAGACTTAATTGTCTTTTTTGTTTGTCCTATGCTTTAATTTTTTCTATCTAAAGTTGGACTTTCTTTTTGGAATCATGCTCTCATGCATCGTCATCTAGTTTTATGCATTGTGTTGTTTTGTTTAACATGTTTTTGTCTGGTTATTTTTCAGTTTTATTTATTTTATTTTTCATATAAAAATAATAAAAAAATTGAAAAAAAAATACAAATACAAAAACTGTGTGTGTTTTGTGTACATTGGTACTTGTGTACCTTGGATGGCCATTGAAACAAAGTTTTCTAAGCATTGTATCTCTTGTAGCTTAGATGAACATCTCTATGCACAACTAAGCAAGTGAGCTTTGTGGCTCTTGTTTGTGATGAGTAAGATTAAGTTATCTCTTGTACTTAATACTCATATCACTCTTTTTGATGAGAAGGACTAGAAAATCCTAAGAGAAAGGCATAAATAACCATCTCACCACTGTTGTCCATCAATCATAATGTGACACCTGTATGCTTCGGCATAGCAAAAGTGTAGTGTCAATGACATTTGTATGCTTAGGCATAGCAAAATTGGAATGTCAAATATCATTGGGTATTTCTTTTCTCTCTCTTATATGCCCATGCATGATATGCTTAAAAGAAAAATATACAAAGAAAAATCAAAAGAAAAAAATATCAAAAATGCTTTAAAAATGATTGCAAGCGTGTATTCTAGGAGATGTGAGAGTTATAGGATGTACTTCGAAGGTAATAGTCCCCATCAAGCAGTTATGATTGTGTGTGAGTAAAAGTGATTTTCTCATATCTCAAATCGTCATAACATGTATACACTTATGTAATCTTGCGATGTTTTTCACACACAATACGCAATATTCTTTGCTACTTTTGATACATGTGCAGGTACAATGTGATTTGGCCATCACAAGGTTTTACATGTGTTAATGTATGCTCACTAAACTGTCTTGACTTGTTTTTGAAATATAAAATTGGTTAGACTTGTTTAGTGTGTGTGTGTGTTTTGCATCTTTCTATTATCTTGTCATTCATAACATCTTGTTTCATTACATTCATGCTTTTTTATGGATTCTTTGTGCCCCTTTGATCATCCTTGATCATTTTTATGTTTCTCAAGTGAAGTTTTATAGCTTCTTGTACCCTTTGTCAATCATGACAAAAAGGGGGAGAAATTGGGGAGAATATGTGGTTTCTTTTTAAGATTCTACATGTTAGGGGGAGAAATACATGCCTCTGTAAGGGGGAGTTGTGTTTCATCTTATTAGGGGGAGTGATTACTTCCTTCTTCTTGTACACTGGTCTTGTGACCATGTTTACATGTATTGTGCTTATCTTTGATGATGTATGTCTTCTTCACCTATCCTTACATGTGTTGTTTCTTTTCTATCTTTATACACATGTTTCTACTTGTATGCAATCTATTATTTCTGTTTCACACAAAGATGCTTTGATGAGTTTTGTTTAAAGTGTTTCAAAAATACAGGTTGTCAAAGTCTACTTGCTATAAATTCTCTTCTTGCAAAGTTTTTCAAGAGTTTGTGTTAGAATAGATTTTATTGTATTCAACAAGTGAATATGAGTTGAGTGATTTATGACTTTTCTCATATGTTCATTTGTTTGTTGTGGTTTTGTTATGGATTGCCAAAGGGAGAGATTGTTAGGATATATGTGTTTCACATATTAGGATCATATGTCACTATTTTATGTTATTGGCTAATCCTTTGACAAAACACACTTTACTTGTAATTGGATAGTTCTAGGATGTGTTCAAACACTTCAAGAAACAAGGTTTCAAGTTCAAGTGTTAAAGCCATGCAAGTTTGTCCAAGAATCAAGTGAGAAAGTGCTGATTTTTAAAGCTCGATAGCTACTCGACACCTCTCGACAGCTAAGTTATCTATTGGGCTCTTAAGCTGTTTCTTATCGCAATCTCAACAGCTCCTCGATAGTTGGTGGATCAATCAAGAAAGCTCCTGTCTCCTCGATAGCTCCTCGATAGCTATATCTGTCACAGTTTAAAGCTCAACACCTCCTCGACACCTCCTGATCGATCGAGGTTACGGGAATTCAAATTTTCAGATCTAATTTTTGGCCCATGTTGACATGTATATGTAGGGTTTCTTTTCTCACAACCCTAAACCTATATAAGGCTTATTTTAGACGCTGTCACATAAGAGAATACAAGGAGAACATATGCAAAAGGTGACCGATGCCTTACCCTCTCTGAAAGAAGCTACTGCATCTTTTGCACCTTAAGATTTTGTAACCAAGTGCTTCTTGATCTTCATTGTTGATGAAGTAAAGAACTTTGCAGCCAACATCTTCTTCTAGTTGGTGATTAAGTCGCGTACTGGGATCCGCACAATTGGTTAGTCACGTACTGGGATTCGTGCATCAAAGGATGGCGTTCATATATTTAAGAGTTCAGAGGTTCTAAAGCGGTAGAAGGTTTCTGTTGTGAGTTTATCTACGAGGATTGTAGAGTCTAGGGACAAATGTTTTGTACTAGATCTGAAACTTCTCTTTACTAGAGTGGATTGCTTTTTGGGAAGATTTCCCCCCAGGTTTTTTTACTGTAAAACTAGTTTGTTTCATTGGTTTTCCTGAGTCATCATATCTTGTCTTATTTATTTTTCCGCTGCATGATTTTGACATGATATTGATGTTTGTTTGTTTTAACAAGTTTTATTGATAATAAATCTAATTAACAAACTTGGATTTAAAACTTGTTAATTCTATCAACTGGGGTCAAAATTTCCTAACAATAATTTCTACTTTTGTTAAAGCTGGAGAAGCTATTGCTGCATCCATTGCTGTGTTAAGCTGTAGTTCAAACTTTGAACCTATCTACAAAACTGCTCGATTTTTCACAAATAGTCTTAGAAGCTTTATTTCAGCCATGCAGTTACTATTTGTTTTCCTAGACCATAATTCATAAGCAAAATTGGTTAATCAGTTACAAGACATTGTTGGTTAAAATGTTGAAATTCATTAGTTTTGCGCATCCTACATAAAGATGCATATATATGTGCAAGCATGACTATGCCTACAAAAGGTATAGTTGCTTTAAAATTGGCAGAACTAAACCTGTACTAAGAATGGCTGCATCCAACATATTAATGTAAACAATATGTTATTCCTAGGAACCACAATGAATTCCATAACTTGGGTGTGGGTATAATCTAATATATCTGTTTTGTTTATCACTATGAGGGTTGTTGTTAATAGATTTTCTCTGTATCATTGTAGCTTTTTTGGGATTGTGTGCTTCTTCTTTTTCTTTTTTTGTTTTGCAATTGAAATTTAGGGTCAAGATTAAGATTCAATGTCCTTTTTATGGGTTATGACTTACGAATTGGTTAGGTTTTAGAATTTTAGATTCCCATCTACTATTTATTATGCATTTTATTTGTTGTAGGTGAAATTCTGTTTTGTTTATATATTGTGGCTTGATTATGCACTACAGCTTTTTCTTTTTTCTTTTGCAATTAAAAAGTTAGATTCCATGTCCCTTTTAAGGGTTATATATTGGTTTGGTTTTAGAATTTGAATCCATTTACTATTGATTATGCATCATTGTGGTTCCTAGGAATGGTAGATTTAGTATTTGAAATTGTCTTGCAAGTTTTAGTTCGGTGTGATTCATGTGGTTCCTAGGAATAGCAAATTTGCTATTTGAAATTGTCATGTAAATTCTTGCTGAATGCTATATTTACAAAAAGCAATATTTAGCTATTAAACTACTTGAGATGATTCTTAAAATTTTGGGATATAAGTTAATAAGAAACGTCTTTTACATTATGCTTTCAAATACAATTTTTATTCAACTTTGATGTTGGTTTTCAATCC